>NW_026708178.1:0-113621 GCF_902713425.1 Acipenser ruthenus | reverse complement strand
ACCTTAACTAATTTTGCATTGCACTATTGTCTAGCATTTCTATAAGTGTCACCTTGCCAAAAGCTGATGCTGAATGATATTATCAGACGTTTATCCAAAATCAGCAAGTGTGATTATATTTCTTCAGTTCAGGCCCCATATTGGTTTCCAGTACGCTGTTAAGTAAACATTGATTGTGATTTATATTTTCATGAATAACATGATTGCTCCTCAACTTGGAGTATAGTGATGATCTGTGAGCTGCGATGACATACTTGTGTCAGATGATGCACACCTTTGCGAAATGTCCTCCGAAATATAACAATGTAATCTGAATAGCATAAAACCATTAACATATATGTACCATACAACTGCTTAGGTTTACTACAACTACCAGTTTAAATGAACATTTTATTGAACAGGTTAGCTGGTCAGGTGGTAAATGCATTTTCTCTACTTCTCTACTAGTGGTCAGTCTACAGGTAACGCGGTGTCTGAGCAGATAGGTAAGTTTCTGCTTCAAGTAATTTTAAATTAACTACATTCAGTAACATTGTAAGGTGGTGTTTGAATTAGGTGAGATAGTGTGTGATTAGTACCAGGTGAGTGTGGTTACATTGAATAGAAGTTGATTGCTATTTGATTGGTTTCCACACAGTTTAGTTTTTTCTTTCCCATCCAGTTGTTATATTAATCAGGCAGGCTATTTGTGCGCCAGCACGAAGCGGCAGCAAACCGAAGAGCCTCACAACAAAAGAGCCGGGAGTCTAGCTGTGGGAGTCCAGCGAGGGGAAGCCTGCGCCGAGACGCTGTTGGAATAGATCCAAACCTAACAGCGCTCTGGAAGATGCTCTGCTAAATGTACTTATTCCCAATCTGTAATCCAAGCCTCCACTAACAACCCACGTAAACTATTCTCTACCTTCTCCTCCTCCTAAACCCTCCCCCCCTCCTCCTCCCTCCTCTATCTTCTCTGATGACTTTGCCTCTTTCTTCTCTTCTAAAATCTCAGATATCTGCAAACTCTTTAACACCTCTCCCTCCCCCGCACCCCCCTCCTGCTCCAACCCCTACACCCACTGCATCCCCTACTAACTCACCCTTCTTCTCCACCTTCTCTCCCCTCTCAGACTCTGACCTCTTCTCCCTGCTCCAGTGTCACAAACCCACCATGTGTGCCTGGAACCCCTCCCCACTCACCTCTTTCAAGTTGCTGCTCCTGCTCTACGTTCTCTCTCTACACCTGCTCCCTGGGCCCCCTCATTGCATCCTATGGTTTCTCATACCATTTCTATGCTGATGATGCTCAGATTTTCCTCTCCTTATCCACGTCTGACTCCACCATTCCCTCCCGTATCTCTACCTGTCTGTCTGCTATCTCCTCCTGGATGCACTCGCATCACCTCAAACTCAACCTCTCAAATCTGACCTCCTTTTCTTTCCCTCCTCCCCCTCCACTGATCTCTCTATCTCCGTTCCTCTGGAATCTACCACACTCTCTCCCTCCTCTCAGCTAAGAACCTCGGAATCACCCTGGACCCCTGCCTCTCTTATTCCCAGCACATCTCCACTCTGGCAAGCACTTGCCGATTCTTCCTGAGCAACATACGAAGAATCCGACCCTTCCTCACCAACTACGCCACCCAGCTCCTGGTCCAGGCCCTGGTACTCTCCCGCCTAGACTACTGCAACTCTCTCCTGGCAGGCCTCCCTGCGTCCACCACCCGTCCGCTCTAGTTCATCCAGAACTCCGCTGCTCGCCTGGTGTTCTCTCTGCCTCGCTTCTCCCACGCAACTCCACTCCGCTCACTCCACTGGCTCCCGATCACCGCTCGCATCCACTTCAAGACTCTTGTACTAGCCTACAGATGCCTTGACACCCAGCTACCTCCAGACTCTCATCTCTCCCTACACCCCCACTCGACCTCTCCGCTCCTCCTGCACTAGAAGACTGGCTCTACCTCATCTACGCTCCCCTGCCTCCAGAGCCCGTTCCTTCTCCACCCTCGCCCCGCAGTGGTGGAATGACCTTCCTACAGATGTCAGGACTGCCCAGTCCTGACCACCTTCCGGCGCCTCCTCAAGACTCACCTCTTCAGACAGCACCTGTAGAACTCCTCTTTTTTTTCCCTCTGGACACTTATCACTCTTCCTTAAATGCGCTTTACTTGCGCATATCTGCCCCCTATTTTTACTGCTTTTAATCCTGTACTTTAGAGTACTGTAATCTGTAGTATTTTGTATTTAATTATATGCTGATGTAACTATCACTGACTGTGGGAGGGTGTGTGGGTAATTCACTGACACAGGACACAGAGAAATGAGGCTGAAAACACCGCACAGGTGCCCAGTTTTATTAGAAACTTATTTTGGTTCAGCCCGCAGAGGGCGCTGTTGTCTGTGGCCTGCCGTACCAGCTATGGTAGCGACAGAGCCACAACTATACCGGAGCGGT
Source organism: Acipenser ruthenus (assembly GCF_902713425.1). Classification (NCBI taxonomy): domain Eukaryota; kingdom Metazoa; phylum Chordata; class Actinopteri; order Acipenseriformes; family Acipenseridae; genus Acipenser; species Acipenser ruthenus. Next base: position 111,187 of record NW_026708178.1, on the reverse strand, counting down.
ACAGGGTACAGAGGTTAGAACAAAATACTAATCAAAGGCGAAAGGAACAGGGAAAACAAAACACAGTAAACAAACCTACAAAATAAAAAGTGCTGCACTCGGCAGCTTCACCCCAACCGTCGTACTCGTACGGCCCGGGTCTCCGTCCTACCCTAGCGGCTCCCTCAGCCTGCTATCCACTTTATCGGGCTGCCCAAGAGTTTTCCCCCGCTACCGCTAATTCTTTTCTTTCTTTCTTTTATTATTTATTTGTCTTGCCGGGATTTTCGTCCCGGCTGATTTTCCTCCAGCGCTTCCGCACGCCGTTTACGTCTCCGTGGGCAGACCTGAGGGAACAGCAGAATGAAACTTATAGGGTCAGCAATTCCCCCAAGACCCGCCTCCCAGCCACTCAGAGAGAAGGAAAGTCCGCACACCCACTCTCCCCCCTCTCCGTGTCACTGCCATGACTGACAGGCGGATATTGACGAACTGCTGCCCTCTCCCTGCAGCACTATGAACACGTCAGAAGAGTCAGCACAGGTCTCCCCCTGTTACACTGACACTTTTATCTGCTCCGTTATTGAATCGTATTTTGTCATATTGTACTTGCTAGAACCAAAGTCATTGTATTTATCTTGCTCTTAATTGTAATATTACTTGTACTGTGATTCTTGAAGTTTTGTTTACGACTGTAAGTCACCCTGGATAAGGGCGTCTGCTAAGAAATAAATAAATAAATAAATAAATAAATAAATAAATAAATAATAATAATAATAATAATTTTCCACTTATGAGATACCTCTTATTATTTGGAAAAGAGCTTTTGACTTGGGGCGGGGGGAGGAGGTTCTTACTGTACTGCTTTTGAAAGTTGTTCATACTTGTTTTGTAGGCTGCAGAGGCTCTGTTCTAAGGAGTCACACTTTTCCCTTAAAGTGCTTGATTTCCTTCAAGAAGCTGCTTGATGAGATTCTGGGATCAATAAGCTACTAACAACCAAACGAGCAAGATGCGCCGAATGACCTCCTCTCATTTGTAAACTTTCTTATGTTCTTATGCTAAGTTGTGTCTCCTTCATTATGCACTCTCCACAGTCATATCGTTCACTGCATCTTATAGCACCCTGTGATAGAGAGAGAAAGGATCGATGCTGTAAATCTCCCTCCCGATTAGAAAGGGCGCGTGTAAGGGGGAAGGTACGCTGCCTCCTAGATCTACCACCTCGGTGGTAGGTGGAAACCGGAAGGTGGGGCGCGTAGCTGCAAGTACTCCGGACGATTCCAGTGCAGTCAGCTGCGGGGCAGCCCTCTATTGGAGAAACCAGGCGACGCGTTGACTGCAGGGAGGAGTTTGCTGGGTACAAAGGGGAAGCAGCTACGTCAAAACCTCCCCTTGCGCTGAGTTAAAAAGCGATCGGCCGGAGCCGATGTTTGTTTTTGTGTGATTACGTGTTTTGTGTTTGTGTGTCAACAGAGGAGCAGGAGGACGGGAGGCTGTAGCCAGCGAGCCAGCACTTACCCCAGAGCACGCCCCTCATCGCACAGCACTTCACAGCACAGCGCACGCACCACAAACCCTGGAAAAGAAGAGCACATTTTCGTGCACGGAGGACTGTGGTTATTGGAGTGTGTTTTTGTTGCTTTTGTTTTAGCTGGATGCTGCTGAGTTTTGCCCCATTACCATCGCTGGTACTGGGGCTTATTATTTATTATTATTATTATTATTATTACTTATTTTTCCAAGTGGATTTATTTTATGATCTTTTTGTTTGTTAATTATTAAAACCTTTTTGTTTTTGGGAGAATTTAGTCTGGACATTCACTTTCTACTGCACCACACCATTCACCGTGTCACACACCCACAGCAGTGCTAATTATATTGCTTGTAGATGAAGCAGGTACTTTGTGGTATGCATTATCATTTGATCTTTTTCTGGGATCTAAATCATGAATGTTTTGATGGAGATTGTGTTGCACTATGAGTGAAACTAATCCATGCTCATGGAAAAATGTGTCGGCTGGTGTCGGTTAAGTAATAAAATGAAGATGTAGATTAATATTTGCATATGGCCTGTAATTTTCTATGTTTCTGTCACTGGGTGATTGAGAACCTACATAACTACTTGTGACAGATTTATTCCAGTCTATGCTGTGCTGTTGATTGGAGAAATGACTGAGGTCTTGTAACTGAGAGACATCTGTGCAGTTGTTTTGGGCATGGATGTTGGCATGTGTGAAAGGTGTGTCTGGCTCTTTATTTAAAGTGGTAGCAGAACGGTTTAGATATTTTTCCACGAAAATCCTCTGTCTCACATCAATGGTGTGTTTTAATGCTCCATCTATCAGGCCTCTGAAGGAGAAAAAACAGACATTAACAATTATCTATTTTAGGTTCTAAATATGACATCAGAAAAAATATTTTCTGTTATTGGAAAGATTTTTATTTTTTTTTAAATCTGCTGTGTTAATTTAAAATGTTAATAATCTGATCATTTTATAATAGCATTAAGGCACTCCAGGGGGTGGGGTGACGATATAACCTTAAATGTGCAGCTATATCATGTCAACCCACCCCCTGCTGTGCCTTAATGCTTAATTGGAGGTACCCCACGCGCTCACAAAACCTTACACTACAATTGCTGATGCAAGCTTAGTTCTTGGCCCTATTCTGTTCTTAATCTACATGTTACCTCTGGGTGCTATTATTCAACGGCATAACTTCAGTTTTCACAGCTGTGCCTGACTCCCTGGACGCCTTGAAAAGGTGTATGTCTGACATTCAGCTAAGGATGAGTAAAAAATGTCCTACAATTAAATGTAAATAAGACTGAGACAATGCTCCTGGGGCCCACACGACTCCTTTTAACCATGACTTCAACATCCATCAATATTGTAGGCAACAGTGTGGAGTAGCGGTTAGGGCTCTGGACTCTGACCGGAGGGGTTGTGGGTTCAATCCCAGGTAGGGGACACTGCTGCTGTACCCTTGAGCAAGGTACTTTACCTAGATTGCTCCAGTAAAAACCCAACTGTATAAATGGATAATTGTACGTAAAAATAATGTGATATCTTGTAACAATTGTAAGTCGCCCTGAATAAGGGCATCTGCTAAGAAAGAAATAATAATAATAATTTGAAAACTGTCCTTCAAGCTTGGAAGTGAGAAATCTTGCGGTCCTCTTTGATCCCTCATTAAACTTTGTAGCACATGTTTGGGTTATTACAAAGGTGTCATTTATTTGTTTCATCTGAGGAACATTGCATGAATCCTAAAACAAATAACAATCACACTTTGTTTTAAGGGCTGTCTATTAACTATTAATAACCAGCTAATAAACATCTGTTATTTGTTAGTTAATAAATAATAGCCAGCTAAAACTACAAACATCAGAGCCCTATGGATTATCAATTCAAAGTCAATCATATATTTGAAATCGGTTCAAATTGTTACTGTAGTAATGTTTAGCAACAAAATCAGGTTTTTATCAGCTGGCATCTTTACCACAATACAGAAGCTTGTCTGCATTTGTGGTTATTGAGCTTTTACCTCATCTCACCAACAGGGAACATAATCCGTAATGACAGTGCATCACACTACACTGCCCGTTACATTCGTTTATAAAGAACTTAATGTGTAACCCTCAGCTCAAAATGAACAATGTTTGTCAGCAGTTAATAACTAAAAAAGTCGCCCTTAAAATAAAACATGACCCAAATAACTAAGAATAATAACTGCATACTATGAATCTGCAAACATAACAAAAGAAGAAATGTTACAAACAAGAGAAGAGTACTCATCAATGACACCAGTAGCTGATTGATCCTGATCATCATAAGGATTTTAAAGCTACACAAATTGGTTCGGCAACCCACTCCATACACTCCACCATTCTCTGTGTAAAACAAGTCTATGCCTAGATTTTCTAATCATTACTTATTAGCTCTGGATCAGTTAGTACTACCAATAATACCTGTCTTATAAAGTTTCTTATTTCAAATTTAATGTCTATATTATGCAAATATATTGTATTTGAATAAAAATGTGTTGTGTATAAAAATATATAGAATTGTTTTGGGTGGCTACCGTAAATTATACTGAATCTTAAATGAATGTTGACTGGCACGGTCTTATTTCCTGTCAGGGTTGGATGTCGTTTACACCTTTCGACTTCTTGTGCAGAAGAAAAAGATTAACTGTTTTTATCCTTAAATTATCTTACTAATAAGGATTTTGCATCTTTGTTATATGATACTGTAGCACATATGATTTTTCATGCTAGGTGTAAAGCAGAAACATGTATTCTCACAACTTGACGTAATAATAAAGTAATACTATTCTTGCAGCGTATGTTTTAAGGATTTAGGCTTACACATCTGCAGTCAGAAACAAATCAAACCTCTTCAGTACAGAGAGAACTCATTTATAAAATAAACTCTCAGAAAACTTGGATGCAAAGATTATTTTTATATTTCCATATTATTTTCATTATTATGTGCAAAGTGGTTGACACTTTCAATATTGCCACAGTTGGCACTCTTGGGAGACAACACAGATGTTCTGGACTGGGTAAGCACTGTCTTGCAGGTAAATGGACAAATCCACTCTCTCTCTCAGGAGTTGGAGAGCGAGATAAGAGGAATTTCTTTGGAAAACAATCTCATATTATCACAGCTGCAGGGACTGTGAAACAGTGTTCAAACAACTTGTTTTATATAGTTTATCCACCCTTCTCTCAAATTTAGCCGGTGGTTAGTTTGGGCTACTGAATGTATTATGTCCATATTAAGAGCAGCAGTGTGGAGTAGTGGTTAGGGCTCTGAACTCTTGACCGGAATCCCAGGTAGGGGACACTGCTGCTGTACCCTTGAGCAAGGTACTTTACCTAGATTGCTCCAGTAAAAACCCAGCTGTATAAATGGGTAATTGTATGTAATAATAATGTGATATCTTGTAACAATTGTAAGTCGCCCTGGATAAGGGTGTCTGCTAAGAAATAAATAATAATAAGAGGTGAATTACTGACCACACTACGACGTCAAACAGCAAGTTACAAAATCACAGAGGTCCATAACTGGGATCATCACAAAAGATACTGAAGTTTTCAATGGAAGTGCAATTTATATTAGGAAATCAGAAATTTGCATGACCAATACCATTTTGTTGGTTTAAAATAACGGATCTCATCCAAGTGTCTCGCCCGATTATTGTCACTGTCTAGCAGAAGAAACATTGCCTTCTATAGCAGGTTCACATTTGTAGCTCGGAATCTATTTGAGTGACAGTCCAGCAAATCTCCAGGGCAAAAAATGCCAAGGAAGAATGTTTCACATTTCTTTCAGTCTAGCAAGCATTCACAGCAGTGAAAGTACTGGAAATTCTTAATAAAAATGATGAATGATGCAGAAGCCATGCTTTAAGGCACATGTTTAATCTACAGGCAGAGCTTTTCCCTTGGAACTGTCACGTTTTTATTCACACTGTCATCTGTTTCATTTTATTATCATCAATGGTATCTCAAACATACAACAGGATTTTGCTCAAAATAGTTTTAATTCAGCTGGCAGGTACTAAAAGGCAGCTTCAGTCCACTCTTTATTTTCTGTCAATTATTTACACATGTAAATTATAAAATAACCCTGTACTGTAGTAAAAAAATGCTTGTTGCATCAAATTTCTTAAATTAATGTATCCTTACATTTTTGACAGAAAATCCTAATACAGTATACAAAAACATGTTCACTGCTTTTTTCATCCAATCATAGTGAGAGCAAAAGTAAAATCTGCGAGGACTATGAAGTTGTATTTTTACAAAATATATATTTCCTTCTTTTATTTTAGCTGAGTGTCATTTCAGCTTTTGCTTCAAGGTAAATTGCTTCTGAAAGAGCTTTTTAATGTATGATTACAGTAAAGAGTTAAGAAGTTTTACCTTTACTTTTGAAATATATTTTAATGACATATTCTCAGCATTGGCACGTGAGACAATTAATTGATAAGAACAAGGCACTGTAAAGTTAAAGAACTGAACATTTAAGGTACAGAGAAGGTATTTCTATGAGGCAATTTTAAGACATTAGTCCTTATTGTAGAGAACTTGCAAAGTCCTGCATAATGGCACAGCTCAGTGATTCTTTAAAAATGTTTCAGCAGTGAATAGTGCCCAAATATAATGAACATGACCTTGAATTATAATAGCCTCACTGCGTTAAACAGGATGATTCAGAATTCATAGGAAATGATGAATCAGAAAACCTTACAGAAAACATCACATTTCATTACAATACATTAACAGATTGCCCTCAACTTCAGTACACTTCACAATATGACTTATCTGTGCCTCTGTTTGTTTGTGAATGGGATTTCTCAGTATCCTAAAAAAATAATACATTGAATATGTATTATCATTATCATGATGTGCAAAATCAGAGTAATTTCCTGTTACTTGATACACACTACATAATACGTTTTTATTCCAATAAATATCATGTATAACACGTTTTCCCCTTTTTTAAATTGTAGACTTTTTCAGATTTAATAAAATATATACTAAAGTATCTTGTTCTTAACGATTTACTTTTGGAGGTCTGTAGGCAACAGTTTAATCCTTCTTCATTCATCACAAATATTGTCTATTTTAATGTTTTCAGTTACTTAGAGTATTTGTTATATCCTCTCAAACCACTATTCTGAAAAACTCCTTTCCTACTTTCTTCTTGGCATCTTTTTTTACTTATATGCCTGTAAATCCTGGAAATATTACTCATAGAGTGGTTATCAAACTGCGATCATCAAATACAGAAATACTCTATGTATATCTGTCAGTATGTGTGGTGTGGGAATAATGAAATGCCCAAACAGAGGTTATATTTACAAAAACGTCTGTACTTTAATAAATACTGTAGATTCACCCCCTATACCAGCAATGGTATGGGGTTATACAGGTTATACAGTCCCAAACAAAAAGGTTTCACAAATAATTAACAATCCTGTAATCCACTCGTGCACGGGTTGAAGGGATGTGCAAAGTGCTCCAGTGGTAGTGTCAGGATTGTAGTGGGGTAGCAGTGCTCCAGGTGTTTGTGCTGGCTGGTTAACTTCAGCTCCCGGTGTGGTCTGTTGCGTAAGGGGCCGTACTCACGTACTGCTAAACTCCTCCTTGTGATCAGTGCGGTGCCACGCTCTATCCAATCGCTACACGCAACACAGCTGATCACAATAGAGTTGTTCAGCAGTCTTACCAAAGGTCTTCTATATACAAAAGATAGTCTCCCCTCTTCTTCCGTCCCAGCCCGAAGCGGTGCATCCTGGGAATCCAAGGAGTTCCGATGGTGAGTTTTCTCCTATCTCTATAATATAAATAGGGCTTCTGTTTTTCAGGTTTTATTAATTGTATTTTTCGGTGCTTATTTTTAGGTATTTTCAAGTTTTATGTAAATCGTTTTTTTTCGGGGCTTTCGTTTTTGATATACTGTATGAAATTAATGTTTTCCGTTACTTTCCAAAATGCTTGAGCATTTTTTTGTGTCAAAATATGTATAGTAACTTGACAGTACTTGCACACTTAAGTTGTACCTTCTTTCCTTTGCTGTCTTCCATAACAAAATCCCTATGGTCACAGGCACATTCTTCTGGTGTTTTTGTGTCTAGGCATTTTTGTACATTTCGTCACAATTCTGTATTAAATCCTCCGTATTTTAACTTTAATTCTGCTTTAAATCCCGCTAACAAGCCTCCATCCTGATTGTAATCGTGTTTTAAATCTTGCAAGCAGAGTCTCCAATAGAAATGTAGGAATGTGCTGTCACTCTGCAGTTGGGGCGGGCTTAAAGTATTCAGAACGAATCAATGATAGATACAAGTCTGGAAGGTGGGACATTGCCCAGCAGCACTGGGCAATGTATTTATTATTATTTTTGTAGTAGTTTTTATTTTTTAATGGGAAAAGGGTAAAGTCAACATGAATAGATTAATCATTTCCACAGTTTTTTCTGGTGTTTTCCAGTGTTTATTGGCTATCCACCGATTTATTTTTTTTGTATCGGGGTGTTTTATCGGGTTTTATCGGTTATAACTGAAAATCAGAAGCCCTAAATATAAAGTCTGCCTCATTACCTAGTCCAAGCTTTCTCTTTTGAAAACGAATGGGACCTGGAGAAATGTTCGTTATATCAGGGGTGTTCACTATAATAGGGTTTGGCATTTTTCTGAATCAGAATAATGACAAAACGGCAAACTTGAATTGAACATCAATATACTTTTATGAAGATTCCTTCACATTGATCAACAAGTAAACGGTATTGTGACAAGGTACTTGTGTCATATGTGTGAGTAACCGTATTGCAAGACAGAGAGACATGGGAGTTGGAGTTGAAACGCCGGCACAGGCGCGCAGGATTTATTAAACACAAAACAGAAAGTAAACAAACGGGTCATGTGACGCTACCAATGATGGTAACCCACAGAGGACACATACAGAAGACAGCAAGTCTCAAACAATCATTTGATCAAACATAACAACTCCAAAAAAACACACAAACAAACCTGTTTCCACATATAAATTACACCAACGCTAATTTCCCCCTGTGCAGGGCAATCACTCTGCTACAGGTATGTTTAAAAGAAAACACTAAAGAAATGAAAAAGGAAAGAATGTACACTTACATGCTGAACACAGTAATTACATGTCCTTTCTCTTGAAAAAAACTATCCAGCGTAGATTGCTCCTCACGCCCGTTGCCTGGTTGCAGTTTGTGTGAAGATGACAGACAGGCAACGATTGCATTCGTCATGCATGATTTGTACTACAATAGGTCATCTTTGAATTAGAAGTAGTCAACCATGGTCTTTGTTTTCACTGAGAGAATAACACATTCACACTGTAGAAAGTTCAGTGTCAGTCAGTACTGAGATCGTTGTATCTGGGTCGATCCTGTACGTGATCGTTCTAATAGGGCAAATTTGCATTGAAAAAATCAGTTCTTGCTGTTGGGATCCTTAAAAAAGGGTGTTAGTTATAAGAGGGGTTCGTTACAGTGAAGTTAGCCTATATATATATATATATATATATATATATATATATATATATATATATATATATATATATTTAATGTTGTTCTATTAATGGCTTTATTGTCTGACGATTGTAATTGAGACAATATACACTGTTTAATTATAGGCCTACATTCTTACCTGTGATATCCATAAATCAAATATAAAGTTTAAGAAATTTACAGAAGATCAAAAATTTAAAATTGAGATATTCCTTTTTTTCTTTTTAAGTGTGTTGCCACAATTAAATGCCAAACACCTCAGAGGTATTAGTATGCCTATTAATTGTAGTCGTGATGGGAATAATATTAATATTAATAATAATGATGATAACAATAAAAATAGACCTAATTAACCTGCTATCAAGGAATTGAATTGCCACCGACCTACATATCCCATCCTTGACAACCAAACCACGCCCCTGTCTTGCCTTCTCATGAATATTCATGAAAGCCGGCAATTTCTGACAGCACTGCAGCGATAAAGAGCTCGTCAGGCAAATTGAAAACATTGATCGTAGAAATAATAACGCATATGTGTTAAGGAGGGGTGTCTCTGAATAAACCCAGATGAATCTTGCTAAAAAATACAATCGTTTTCAAAAGAGAAAGCTTGGAATAGGTAATGAGGCAGACTTTACATTATAGAGATAGGAGAAAACTCACCACCAGAACTCTTTTGGTTCCCAGAATGCACCGCTTCGGCTCGGACGGAAGTTGCAATGTTAAATCAGCGGAGTTGACCATCTTGTGAATATAGAAGATCTTTCATCTTACAGCTACAGACTTTTCCCAAGATGGCTGACTTCCAGTTCCATCCTACCATCGAGTCGGCCCATCCCTGTGAAGGCGTACCACCAACCTTACTTAGCACCCTCCCTGGTCGGGAGGTAGATTTGCAGATCAGATTCCTTCTCTCCTGTTCACAATATCTCTGATAGGGGAAAATCAGGCCCTGTATATTTTAAAAGTAATTTTGATCTCAAAGTCATGTGAGAACAATAGTGAGGTTCCATACTCAGGTTTCTAATGTATTTCCCTTCACCCCAACGGATTTTGCCAAGGAAATTTTTCATTCAAAGGAGGAAGCAGAAATATTTTTTATTTAACCCCCCAAAAAAACAGGTAAACATACTGATTTAATTTTGTACCGATGCATTTTGGAGTGCATGCTTTTTCTTTGTTAGTCTACTTCATTAACATAGCTCACAATACTGTATTTATTTGTTTATTTATTTTTAAATAATGGCTACTGTGGAAGGGTGGGGGTATTCACTGACAAGGGAGACAGAAGATTGTACTTGAAAACACCGCCCAGATGCCCAGATTTATTTATTTTCTTTTTGATTTATTTTAGCCCGCAGAGGGCGGTGTTGTCTGTGGCCTGTATACCGGCAATGGTAATCATGACCACAGGGTTACCAACACAGGTATATGCAGGCGCACTCACAGGTGCTCAAAAATAATAATGAAAACTAAAGGCGAAATGAAAAGGGAAAATAAAACACAGTAATAAAACTACGAAACAAAAGTGCTGCTTACGCAGTGCCCCCACTGCCGCTATGCCGGTCAGCTCAGGTCTCTGTCCTATGCTTCGCTGCGCACTACACACTGGGGTGGCCAAGGTTCCCCTATCACTACACATGTCCCCTCGGGTACGTAACCATATATTTGGTTTATTTAAGGCTGGCTGTCTTCCTCAGCCGTGCTTGCCTGATTTTATTCTCTCGCTCCTACCACTGGTGTTTGTGTACGCTCGCCTCTTCAGCTAGCGTCACTGGGTTTCCCCGGTCATGACCACCCGAATGCACAACCAATCGCAGTTCTTATGGGCCTCTCAACCCCCCAAGGCCTGCCTCTCAACCACTCAGAGAGCTGTCTCATTTGCTTTATTTTGACTGCATTTTCGTCAAGTGAAACTGGAGGAAGCGCTGTGTAACTGCATAATATAAGACAGACTGATTTGGCATAATGCTGTGATGGATATTTTGATAAATTGGAACATTGAAGAGAAGGGCTTTGTATCAGAAAACTGGTGACAGTCGGAAATCCTGTGTGACGGGTAAGTGCATTAATTTGTTACATATATATATAATGGAGATTAATTTTATTCTAATACAAGGGCGGTAAAACACAACTGATGTGTATCTGGGTAACGGATATCCAAGTGCTGACTGTATAATAAAAGAAAAACTATAAACAGGATCTTAGGATGTTGTCACAAAGACGGCCGGAGTGGGTGGCGTCAGACCAGAATCAGAAATACACAGAGACGGTGATGGTGATGAGCTGAGTGCAATGGCTGCACTCAGCGTTTAATAACAAATAAAAAGTTTTAAACAGTACACAAAACAGGACACGGCACTTGCGCCAAAATAAACAGACAAACAAAACGGACTAACACTAAACAAACGGTGCACGGACAGACAGACAGACACGGTGAGTACAAACAAACTTATCTTTACGTTTTTACTGATTTACTTATTTTAACTCTCCTCTCTCTCTCACCCGTTCTCCTCTTCCGAACACCCAACCCTGAGTGCAAGAAATGTGCGTCTATATATACTATTGTGCTGGGATTCAATTACTAATTAATTATTCACTTGAATCCCAGCACGTGAATTAATTCTGTGCAACCCTGTGCTCACATATTACATTTAACCAGCACGTGAAGTGATTTGTGCTCTCCTCGTGCCTAAATACAAATCTACACTTTTTAAATACACGTGAAACACAGACCCGTTTATATCCCGTGTACCAATCTATACACCAACATTTACACACGCACGTAACATACAACACATAAATGCACACAGGGGCGGGGCGCATTGCCACAATGTTCATGAAGTAGCGGCTTACTTTAAACAATAATCTTCATTATCTTAATTTTAAAATGAGTCATGCCTGGAAAACAACACAGACACCATGATTGCCATTATGGTACAACACAGCTTCCATATTCCATACTGCCAACTCATGCAGTCTTGTATCCATAACTACTCTATAAGAACTGTGTTTGTATTTATAAGTGTAGTCATGGGAGACTTGTGTTTATAACAGCCTGTGTAGAAGTGTCCTTTTTTTGATTTGTTTGATTTGTTTGCTTGCTTTGTTTCAGTCATCAATAAAACTGTTCAGAAATGCCAAACTGCATCTCCTTGTATTGTGTTATTCCATCCATGCAGTTGACATTTTGTCTATTTCTTTTATACTAACCTATAGGTATTGAAAAAAAAGGTATAGAAAAAATGGACATGGATAAGGAAAGAATTACTTTTTGAAGCACTCTAATAAGAAAATAAACAATGGAATTGTCATTTGTATCTGCTAAAATGTGCCCTGCTCTCAACTTGAGGGCAGTTGAGGTATGCAACAGTCAACACGATTGTGAATGTCATTTACAATGAAACAAAACATTAGTTACAGTCAAAGTACAGCTTTTTAGGCCCTCAGGGGAGACCTACAATAAATAAGAAAGATGAAAGAACTGAAATATTAGAGCACAATACAGTGTATAAATATGGTAAACAAGATTAGCTGAAATGAAGCGTAGCTGATTATAAAAGATGTCTATCTCAAAAGGAAATGCCGCTTCAATTAAAATAACAAAGCAAATACATATATATATATATATATGAAAAAACGAAAAAAAAGAAAAGGATATTTCAGGTACTTAAAAAGGTAGAATAATTGATTACAAATCAATACAAAAAAACACATGCTTTAAGAAGTTGATAAAAAACAAAACCTTTGTAGTCCGAAATGTCCTGATAATTGGTTTGTCTACCAGAAGGAATAGAAGGATCGCATCCTACCAAGTTAATTTCCGATTTCTTTGTTGAAGAATGGGCGATGGGCCCGAATTAGGCTGGTCCCATCGCTCTCTAGCAAGAATGCTCCTCTCCAGAGACCCAGGCCCATGATTATCGGCTTTCATCAGTACCAAACAAAGCAGCTTGTCCTCCGTGTTGCGAGGGATCCGGGATCGCTTGTCTTTCGTGGGCATAGGATCTTTATTTTTCCAGACCTCAGTGCAGATGTCGCTCAAAGCAGTTAAAGATATTAAGACAAGATTGTATAAAAATCAAGTTCTCCAATCGTTGGATGTCAACGACACTTCACTCTAAACTTAATTATAGCTAAGTGGGAACAACAATTTGTTTGAAAAACATGAAGTCAGCTCTTTGGCCTGGCAATGTTTGTTGCTCCTTTTATAATAATTATAATTCAGAATATATTGTTAATTAAACAATGTCACTATTTCTTCTAGAAAGAGAAGGGAAAAAGAGTCTGCATTTCATTTGCTATGGTTTCTAATATTATTGTAGCTTATTGTTTGCAGTATGAGATAGTATTGATTTCTTATCGTAGTCTTGCAATTTGAGGAAGCTAAATAGGATCTCTCCTCTGTTTTTTTTTTTGGAATGTGTGTATGTGCTTTAACGTGGTACAAACGTGGTACATACTACGCATTAAGACAAGTGTGTGGTGGATGTGCCAGAGGGACATTTCAAGTAAGGGAGGAAGTTTGTGTGTCTTTACAGTCTTGGGCACTGCCCCCTCTGTGCCTCCATGTGCATAGCTATCCAGAGCTGAGCTCCGGTAAATATTTCCGCACCTTAACTTCAGCGGAAGTTGTTCTGTAGTGACAACAATAGAAGATACAACTTTACTATAAATAATTATGAACATGTATTTTCACAAGGACTGTAGCAATTATTAAAAGTGAAAATATTTATGTACAGTATATGGAGAGCAGCATGACAACAGGAGCACCACACATGTCATAGCCAGGATAATGGGGTCGCGTGAAGGTAGTTGAAATTCATCACTATGAGTCATAAAATAAGACTACTGATTTCTTTACAAGAAAGAAAGCACTCTCTGACAGTGAAGAAGTTAGTGGTGTTAAAGAGGAGGAAAAGGCAGTGCAGAGCGTCCCGAAGAATCAAATAAACATACTGGAGGCACAGCGTCCCCGACGAATCAAATAAACATACTGGAGGCAGAGCGTCCCCGACAAATCAAATAAACACACTGGAGGCACAGCGTCCCCGACGAATCAAATAAACACACTGGAGACAGAGTGTCCCCGACGAATCAAATAAACACACTGGAGGCACAGCGTCCCCGATGAATCAAATAAACACACTGGAGGCACAGCGTCCCCGACGAATCAAATAAACACACTGGAGACAGAGTGTCCCCGACGAATCAAATAAACACACTGGAGGCAGAGCGTCCCCGATGAATCAAATAAACATACTGGAGGCACAGCGTCCCCGGCGAATCAAATAAACACACTGGAGGCAGAGCGTCCCGAAGAATCAAATAAACATACTGGAGGCACAGCGTCCCCGACGAATCAAATAAACATACTGGAGGCAGAGCGTCCCCGACAAATCAAATAAACACACTGGAGGCACAGCGTCCCCGACGAATCAAATAAACACACTGGAGACAGAGTGTCCCCGACGAATCAAATAAACACACTGGAGGCAGAGCGTCCCCGATGAATCAAATAAACACACTGGAGGCACAGCGTCCCCGACGAATCAAATAAACACACTGGAGACAGAGTGTCCCCGACGAATCAAATAAACACACTGGAGGCAGAGCGTCCCCGATGAATCAAATAAACATACTGGAGGCACAGCGTCCCCGACGAATCAAATAAACACACTGGAGGCAGAGCGTCCCCGATGAATCAAATAAACATACTGGAGGCAGAGCGTCCCCGATGAATCAAATAAACATACTGGAGGCACAGCGTCCCCGACGAATCAAATAAACACACTGGAGACAGAGTGTCCCCGACGAATCAAATAAACACACTGGAGGCAGAGCGTCCCCGACGAATCAAATAAACACCCTGGAGGCACAGCGTCCCCGACGAATCAAATAAACAGACTGGAGACAGAGTGTCCCCGACGAATCAAATAAACACACTGGAGGCACAGCGTCCCCGACGAATCAAATAAACACACTGGAGACAGAGTGCCCCCGACGAATCAAATAAACACACTGGAGGCAGAGCGTCCCCGATGAATCAAATAAACATACTGGAGGCACAGCGTCCCCGACGAATCAAATAAACACACTGGAGGCAGAGCGTCCCCGATGAATCAAATAAACATACTGGAGGCACAGCGTCCCTGATGAATCAAATAAACATACTGGAGGCAGAGCGTCCCCGACGAATCAAATAAACACACTGGAGGCAGAGCGTCCCCGATGAATCAAATAAACACACTGGAGGCAGAGCGTCCCCGACGAATCAAATAAACACACTGGAGACAGAGTGTCCCCGACGAATCAAATAAACATACTGGAGGCAGAGCGTCCCCGACGAATCAAATAAACATACTGGAGGCACAGCGTCCCCGACGAATCAAATGAACACACTGGAGACAGAGTGTCCCCGACGAATCAAATAAACATACTGGAGGCAGAGCGTCCCCGATGAATCAAATAAACATACTGGAGGCAGAGCGTCCCCGATGAATCAAATAAACACACTGGAGGCAGAGCGTCCCCGACGAATCAAATAAACACACTGGAGACAGAGTGTCCCCGACGAATCAAATAAACACACTGGAGGCAGAGCGTCCCCGACGAATCAAATAAACACCCTGGAGGCACAGCGTCCCCGACGAATCAAATAAACAGACTGGAGACAGAGTGTCCCCGACGAATCAAATAAACACACTGGAGGCACAGCGTCCCCGACGAATCAAATAAACACACTGGAGACAGAGTGCCCCCGACGAATCAAATAAACACACTGGAGGCAGAGCGTCCCCGATGAATCAAATAAACATACTGGAGGCACAGCGTCCCCGACGAATCAAATAAACACACTGGAGGCAGAGCGTCCCCGATGAATCAAATAAACATACTGGAGGCACAGCGTCCCCGATGAATCAAATAAACATACTGGAGGCAGAGCGTCCCCGACGAATCAAATAAACACACTGGAGGCAGAGCGTCCCCGATGAATCAAATAAACACACTGGAGGCAGAGCGTCCCCGACGAATCAAATAAACACACTGGAGACAGAGTGTCCCCGACGAATCAAATAAACATACTGGAGGCAGAGCGTCCCCGACGAATCAAATAAACACACTGGAGGCAGAGCGTCCCCGATGAATCAAATAAACACACTGGAGGCAGAGCGTCCCCGACGAATCAAATAAACACACTGGAGACAGAGTGTCCCCGACGAATCAAATAAACATACTGGAGGCAGAGCGTCCCCGATGAATCAAATAAACATACTGGAGGCAGAGCGTCCCCGATGAATCAAATAAACATACTGGAGGCACAGCGTCCCCAACGAATCAAATAAACACACTGGAGGCACAGCGTCCCCGATGAATCAAATAAACACACTGGAGGCACAGCGTCCCCGACGAATCAAATAAACATACTGGAGGCAGAGCGTCCCCGAAGAATCAAATAAACATACTGGAGGCACAGCATCCCCGACGAATCATATAAACAGCTAAACAGATGACGGCTGATACGTGGCCATTTAGAGGATCCTCTTGCTGTGGGCATGCTAATGGCACAGATATGCCTACATTCCTGGCAGCTTCAGGTGCATGTTACAAGATACATACAACAATTAACATACTCACTGCGTAACACAAATTGTGGCAGGTCAGGCCACATACAATTTCACAACAGCTGATTAGACTTATGTTAAAGAAACATTTCTTGTCTTTCAAAAAGTTCATATTTGTCAGGACAGAGAAACATTTCCCCGGACAAAGGGAATATTTATTGATGGCATGTTTTACAATCTACTCTACTGTTTATGTATGCACTGCAATCTAAATTTGTATTTGAATATCCTGAAATTAAAATACAAAAATGTTTTACTTAATGTTACAGTTTGGTGCCTCTACAAATTGCATGACTTGCAAAGTTAAGTTCTTTGCCATAGGCAAGCTAATAGGGATGAGCTGCAGGATAGGAATGGCATTTTTTTGACATACCCTCAGATCCTGTTCTGTTCATGTTCTTAGTCTTGTAATAGCTGTGCTCAAGATATAAATTATCTTCAACGGCATTCAATTAATCACACATCAAATCTGGTGATCCGGCACAGCTTCACAGATGTACGTGTCACTGGTATGAAGGAAAACCAAAGGAAAAAAAGGGCCATTTAAATTGGCTTTTGTCAATTAAATGCATGTGACGCCGTCTTTTTCTTCTCCTTTATTATGACTGCCAATAGGACTGAGCATAATTGGTCAACTTTAACTTTAATTATATAAGGTATAATACAGTATGCAAGCATTTTATAAAGTAATTAACTTGGGGAAAATAGTGCTTTTCTTGTGCGCCAGAAGTCTTTCGACTAAATCAAAGTGAAATAAAGAGGAGGAGAGATTGACTGAACATGTGTCAGCAGAAATAAATAAAACATGTCAAAAGCATGTACTGCAGTAATTCTGAATGTTACAATGTATACTTTTTTAATTCTTATATTTTTTTGAGCTCTGACTGTCTGTCAGGGGGCAGATGCTTAACACAAAACAAATAAAGTAGGTTGTGGTCTTCAGGTTATGGTCAGACAGTGCTTCTTGTGGTACAGATAGGCTTTCTAGCTTCAGAGCTCTCTTACCTTACATATACTATACTTATGTTAGTGCTGGAGCAGCTTATAATAGATTTTCTGCTTACATGACTGTGTTTTCTGTAGCCTTTCATGTTTACCTGCCTAGCAGGATAAATATTTATTGAAATTGATTAAATGATTAAAGTAGAGGTATTAAATAAGCTACAGGAGTTAAAAAATAACAAATCACCAGGCCCAGATTTATTCAAGAGTGCTTAAGGAAACAAGGGTATAAATAAGTAGACCATTGGCTGCTTTCATGAACAGTTCTATAGAAACAGGTGAGGTCCCTAAAGGGGACAGGAAGCTTGCAAATATTGTGTCATTATTTAAAAAGAGGGATAAGACAGACCCAGGTAATTCTAGACTTATGTGGTAAAGTGGCAAAATTGTCAGAATGGCCAGTCACTTACCACCACACGTGCAATGAAAGAAACAGGCAGTTGTTATATGTTTTACAGGCAGCAGTGTGGAGTAGTGGTTAGGGCTGTGGACTCTTGACCGTTGGGTCTTGTGTTCAATGCCAGGTGGGGGATACTGCTGCTGTACCCTTGAGCAAGGTACTTTACCTCGATTGCTCCAGTAAAAAAAAAAAAAAAAAACTGTATAAATGTCCCTGGATAAGGGTGTCTGCTAAGAAATAAATAATAATAGTGTCTTTTGACACACTTTTATTGCTGTCCGTAATAGGAAACCAAAACAAAAAACAGAAAATAAAACCTAGCTCCCTCAAAGATATGACTGAACTTAATATTGTTCCCCTAACTATCTCGGGAAAGGATAAGCCTTTTGTCCGTTAAGTCAAACAAAACAGTGGTCTTTTGTTTATAATCCAAAATCGTGAACCCAGTCCAAAATACAGTTCATAACACAAGTTGATCAGTAATGTAAAGCACCTTTAAATCAAACCATCACAAAACAGCGTTTGTCTTCTCTGTTAACTACTCGTGCCCCATAACACACCCTTTCCTTTTATCCCTTCCTAGTTAACAGTAATTGACTTCATAGTCTGGCTGATTGGACACCATCTTGACTCCAGGTGATTGTCCAGTAGTTACCTTGGAACCAAGATGGCTGTCAGTTACATCCACCTCCCAGGGCTTATAAAGCTTGGACTTTCCAGTCTGTGATGTATCTTCTGTAACATGTTAGTCATGCTTGACTAACCTACTTTACCTTTTTAAGGATGTTACAGCTAATGTAGATAATGGCAACACTTATGATATAGTTTATCTTGATTTTCAAAAAGCCTTTGACAAAGTCCCACATGAAAGAGTTTTAAGTAAATTAAAATAATAGGGGAGGACATGTAATTTGATACAGAACTGGTTAATAAACAGAAAGCAGAGAGCAATTGTGAGAGGTGTAAAATCAGATTGGGAGATGTACTTAGTTGGGTACCACAAGGGTCTGTACTTGTTCCTGATTTATATGCACATTGCAAGATTGTCAAATTTGAAGGTGATATCAAACTTGGGGAGTAATGGGCTCTGAATCTGCCATCCAGCTAATTCAAAGGGATTTGGACCTTCTCTGTAACTGGGCAAACTTGTGGCAAATTCATTTTAATGTTAAGAAATGTAAAGTATTCTATTGGGCGTAAAAATCCATGTTATAAGTATAAAATAAACATGATGGAAATAGGGGACAAGGACTTTGAAAAGCATCTTGGGGTTATAGTGGAGTCATCATTAAAAGCATTTCGCCAATATGATGAGGCAATTAAAAAGGCAAATAGAATGTTAGACTATATTGCAAAAAGCATAGAATACAAGTCTAGAGAGCTTAAACTAAGATTATTCAATGTCCTAGTTGGACCCCACCTAGAATACTGTGTGCAGTTTATGTCACCTCACTACAGAAAAGACAAGCTTGCGCACAATGCTTTATTTTTTCTGATCCCAAGACTTGAGCTATGAGGACAGGTTAAAATAATTAAATCTCTTCAGCCTAGAAAAAATAAGGGAAAGAGGGGGCTTGATTGAAGTCTTTAAAATCATAAATGGTATAGGTAGTTAACCGAAGACATTACTTCCAATTTAGCGACAGTAGCGACAGCTTTAGTAACAAGTGATTTTCAAACAAAATGTGTTAATAAAATCAATCCGTTAATGCTTTGAAATTGAGTCAATGAGGTCGTTAATGAATGCATTTCTCATTAAAAAGCTTAATTGTCGCAGGTCACGTACATCACTTCCTGTCTCAACAACTAGATAAGGGGAAGTCGTTAATCAAAATGCATGTTAACACTAGAACGATCAAGGTGGTCATTTTGACTGTTTTGGGAATTTAAATTGAAATTGCTGTGCATGCGTTTAAGATAAGGAGCTATGCTTTCAACTTTTCCTAAATATATGTACTAATTACCCTGACAAAAAAAGAATTGCCTAGCTGCAAAAATTAGCGAGATAAAATACTGTCATACCTATTCTGACCAGGTACGGTCAACAATTAAAATGTTGCGGTATAATTTGTATTTATCAGTCGGGACTTGCCACCATGTACTGAAGTTTGATTATATCAGTCTGCATTCCTGAAGTGAGCGGTCTGTTGACATTTCTATTGTTTTAATGAGCCTCCTGATAGCCCATCAATCAGCCTGACAGTACAGCACCAGGCTGTCTGTCTGCAGTCTGGTTACTATAAGTCACTCGTTTTTCTAAGAAATTAATTGTTTTCCCAATACACATTTAAAATGGATTGCTGAAGATGCAGGACAGCAAAGCAGTGTTTGGAATTACTGCAAATTTTACCAAACAACGATTTTGATGCAATGTCAGGGACATAGAAGGACAATGCTGCCAAGTCAACACCTTCACATGCGGGGGTACGGCACAGGCCCTTTTCAAGGTCTTCCCGCAGAGTCTGACAGAGATAGACATTAGCTGCCCTATCCAGAAACAATCAAGTTTTTAGATCATCATCTGATAGATCTAAGGAATTAACCGTGGTCCTGTACACCCTCTCTCTGTATCGTTGGCGTCGCAGCCTGGGTCTGTCAATCTCAGGCTTGCACTCAAGCTCTAAAATTACATTTTCTTCTACTGCTGCTCCAACTGCTGCCACTGAAGTCTTTTATATAAAACTGAAGATTTTATAGGGTCGGATATGTGTGTGCTGACTGTATTAGAAAGTGAAAAAAGAAAGCCTTCCTCAGCAAATTGTGCTAACCCAAAGGATTGCACCTTCAATTTATATAGGAAATAGAATGCTTCATGTACTAAAGTGTTATGTTAAATGCATTGTTTTAACAGTTACCTATAGAGGCTTATGTGATATAAATTACATTCAGAGCTCTGTCTTTATTTTACTAGTTGACTTATACATAGTACAAGTCTGTTAATGTAAAATAGCCTGAATAAATAATGTGATTAATAAGGGCATCATGTATCAAGGCTTTTGCTGTAATATTTTTTTTTAAGTGATTTGATTGTTTTCTACATTTTTTTTTTTTTATAGAATTGCTGAGTATTCCATAAACCAATTAATGTGTGTTGCAGTAAGTGCTGCTGTAATTTTCTCAACAATCTCGCGATCAGTAAAACATTTTTTTCCACTTTTTGGTCTTTGATAACTTGCATTAGTGTCTTGCCCTCTGTTTTTCACATAATACTAAATATTACATTTGACAACTTGCCAACCTCAATCTCTAGTGTACTGAAAACCAAAACAAAATTAACAAAATATTTTAAGAATGCCAGGGGATGATGGTGGCCCTTTCAAAGTAGCACACAGCTGTAATAATAGTTTATTATGTTAACTCAGTTCGGATAAACACTGATTCATAGCACAGCATATTGGACCTAGAACTTTGGGTGAGAAGTTCTGAGGGAACAACGGAGCTAGAAGCCACCAACATAATTTAGCAGTATTTTTAAAATGCAGTCATTATGACATAACAGAGCACTGTCATACATGTTCTAAGGGCATTCCCCAAGGCTCTATACTAGGACCCATTCTTTTCTTTTTGTACATGTTACCGCTGGGTGAGAATTCCATAAACATGGTGTTAACTTTCATTGCTATGCCAATGACACACAGCTTGACACCTCTGTAAAACATGATGATACCCTGGCTGTATCACCGTTAGCTGAATGCTTTACTGATGTGAAAAGGTAGATGTTCCAATAGTTTTTTATATTTAAACTCTGATAAGACAGAGGTTCTGTTATGAGGTTCTCAGCAGCAACTAGTAGCAACACAATCTCTAAAAATAGATCTGGGCAATTTGACCACAAACATAAAAATGGAAGCGAGCAATCTAGAGGTTTTATTTGACTTATTTATCTTTTGAGTCACATATCTGCAATGTCACCAAAGTGACTTTTTACCATTTGCAAAACATTGCTAAAATTAGGTCATTTCTGTCTTTGTCTGATGCTGAGAAATTAACTCATGCTTTTGTGTCTTCCTGACTTGATTATTGCAATGTTCTATTAGCTGGGCTTCTGATACACACCGCAAGTCGCCTGCAGCTTATACAGAATGCAGCTGATACAGAATGCAGCTGTTAGGCTCCCAGTGAAGTTTAGAGTTGATTTTAAAATTTTACTTCTGACTTATAAACCACCTAAAGGTATGGCACCAGATTGTATAAAGGAACTTCTAGTCACATATATACCTTCTCGTGATTTAATATCACCTGATGCAGGCCTTCTGTGCCTCCCGCAAGTGTACAGAAAAAGGAAGGGAGAGAGAGCTTTTAGTCACTGTGCTCCCAGACTGTGGAATGCACTGCCACCTCATATCAGAAGTGCAAGATCAGTTGATGACTTTGTCAAAATTGAAAACTTACTTTTTTTAGATTAGCTTTTTTAAAACTGAATTTTAAACTGTGTTTCTCTTTAATCTCTATACACATGAATTGTATTTAGATTTTCTTCTGTTTTGTCCTGTACAGCTCTTTGATATACTTTTTGTATGAAAGGCGCTATATAAATACAGCATTGATTGACAGCAGTTTTCCTATTTTTTTTTTAATACATTTCAATGCTTCCTGACCAAAACAATACTACTTAACACTTTTCCAAGATCTGTTTATTGGTGCTGAAAGAACAGTTCCTCATAACAGTATCAGGAAAATAAAAATAATAAAATCCAGATGGAAGATACAAAATAGGAAAGAAAGCGAGTAAAATAAGATAAGGAAGCATTACTGTTTCTGTGTCCCACGTATGCAATTTAAGTAATCATTGTAGTAATAATAATAATAATAATAATAATAATAATAATAATAATAAAGCAGACAGAATGGCAGTCCAGTATCAAATACTGGTAAATAAAAAACATCATATGATACGTGATATTTAAGTTAGCAACAAGGCACGACAGGGTTTGTGTTGTACTCTAATATCACCACGTTGTAAGTACGAGATGAAGCCGAGTGATATTACAATACAACACACACCCTGAAGTGTCTATTACGCTTATAAAATGGGTTAACACTAGAACTACTGGAGTGTTGTTTTTTGACTGATCGTGGTTTTTAAATGCATTTTTCTCCACTGATTTGGCAGCTAGGCACTGTGCTTTTTTGACTTTTCATAAATATATGTATTAAACATCTCATAGCATCAGTAGACCCAGGGTTGCAGAAACTTATGAAGATATAATACGTTATATCTAGAACTACCGGAGCCGTCATTTTGACCGTCATAGTAAAAACAGTGGGCTTGGCTTGGTGCGCGTGATCAAGCTGCTGAACTTAAAAGCTTTGCGTTTATTTTGAATAGCTACAAAAGGATACTTTTTCAGACAAGTGATTTATTTATCAACTGCAGAAATAGTTATTGTCTAGTGAAAATGAATAGACAAACGCAATATAGGACTGCACAGCAAGCCTTGCAGTACTTTCAGGAGTTACTTGGTTTCTTGTCACAGACTCCCCCACTGACAAAGAATGCTTTTAAAAAGAGTCATAAACTAACTGCTGGACAAGTGTTTTATCTTCCCTCATCGCTGAATGAATCAATTGGCACCGGCAGTATCTTGCACAAGGCAAGCCAGACTGTTTTGGGTGCTTTGACACCTCGGACAGAAAACAGTCCATCTCGTAAATCCAGCCGACAGGGGACGAAACAGCAGACCAATTGAGAAAAGGGGTCGTCTAGGAATGAGAGCAACCAATGAGAAACACCCCACATGAACTCGGGCACAGCCCAAAATAAACAAACTGACCAATCACAGGGTGGAAGTGAGAATCACAAAAGCAGCCGAGCCATACGGCGAGCTTCCCACACTAAGCAAGCTCCCCACAGGAAAAACAGGTTCCCCGTAGGAGAAACGGTGCGCTCCCCACACTAGAAGTGTGCGCCACACAAGGAACAGCGCTCCAGGCAAGAGAAAGAATGCTCCCGACATGAGACCTAAGGCTCCACACAGAGAAACGAGTCTCTGAACTTTGACAATCAGGAGAAGTGCTTCTGACGAGAAGTTGTGAAGTCTGAAATAAAATGAAAGCTAAACTGCTCTGAAGAAAGTTTCTGAAGTCACGGGAGCATAATTGCTCGAATTCACGGAAGAATCTCATGTTCTGAGAAGGCTGATCAGCTTTGAAGAGAGCCCTAGCTCTGTGCCCTACGAGAGGCTAAAACAGAAAACGGGACACTGCCTTGATCTGAAAGTGGGTCTTGGTTTCCACATCACTCCACGAAACGGATGGAAGCATAGCCAGCAGCTGGGCCTAAGGTCATGTACTAGCCGTACAGAAGAACTGCAATGAGAACACTTTTACGAAATACATAACTTTTCAATTGCAACGCATTATCTGAACTGAGTTACGTCTGATCAACAGAACTATTTCCAGTTGGAAAACTGCCAACAACAAAGATAATGCTGCAAGACTTGGAAATCAACAAGCTGATCTCCATTTGAAAAGAACAATTTGTTTATTGCGAGCCGACGAAATACAATGCGTACTTCAAGCAAAGTACCGTCTTCTTTCATTGGAACTTCAGATCCAGAGAGGGAAGCTGCAGTGTTCATCAACAAAGAATATTGACTTCTTTGTTGAAAATCGATAAGTGTTCAGCATATTAAATACTTTATGACTCGAGACATTAACGGTAGCAAATGCTATCAAGTTAGTGGATAAACTGCTCTAGGAATAGAATATAACTTCCTGTTTTAGAGTGTGTAAGAAATGTATTTTCTTTGTTGAAATTGCAACTCAAAGGAGTTGCCTCGTAAATGCAGAGAATTTGATCATTGCCTCATTTCTGAGTTAATTGGAATATATAATCAACTGAGGTTGATAACATATTATTAGTTTGGTAGATCACGTCTAAACTAAATCAATTAACAAGGTAAAACTAATTAGGTAAATTAGGTACTGGAATGTTGGATTAGATTCTGAAAAAAAAAGCAGTGGTCATTTTCTTAATGTTGAGATCCGGGACTTTTTTTTTTTTTACAAATTAACCCATGAATAAGACCAAATTTACATAAATCTAGTCATTTTTATTGCGATACATTTTAATATGGCTACCATTTTATTTATTTTTTTCAAAAATTCTACTTCTGTATGGATATCTACCAGGGATTTGCCCCTTTTTGAAAAGAAGTGCCGACCCATGGTGATATACTGTAATATCAACACCCCTATGTGACCTGTTTTGACCAGCCAGAATAGAGTATTTAAAATACCCATTTTATAAGTTGAATTAACTGCTCCGTCTGGGCTCGTCCAGCAGGTTTTTTTTTTATATTACAGAAAAACCTGATTTAGCCACCAGACACAATATGAATCAATCAATAAATAAATAAATATGTATAACTTGTCATGACGCACTTGCATCAACATATGAAATGAACTGAATAAGTAGAAAGAAATAGGCAAGTGTAGGCTAATAAACTATAATAATAAAGTAACAGACAAACTAACGTTAATAAACTGGCTGTCAAACTAAATTAACACAGCACCCCTACACACATTAAAAAATGCAGCAGCAATATAAGACATGCACATTATTTAACAGAATGGTGAAGCAACTCACCAGAACAGGAAATACCAAATTGTTTCAAATTGTGTCTGATTCAGGTTTTTTTCAAGAGCTCACACAATTTCCAACTTTTCGTAGCAAGAGAAACAGCGGCACATTTCACCATTTGTTTACAAAGTACTAAGTGTCTATAAAATAACTACTAACTCCACTCGTAATATACTTTGCACACACAAGCTGTTGTCTGTTTTGCATTAGGAGGGCTTCGGAGAGCGAAACAAAGATCTTGGGGCTACTGCAGCAGCCGGAAGTTAGCTGGGTGGCGAAATAAACGGGTACTAAAGAGATGGCATAAGGAAGGGTGTATAGGCTTGACTGAAATGCCTGCTTTGGCTAACTAGGATCCCTGGCCATGTGATTTAATGGATGTGTAGCATCAGAAATGGTGATATAATGGAGAGAGAACTGGTCCGAAAGAATGAGTGAATTAATGCTGCTGATGCTTTTTTTTGTGGTGACACCAATGGGGTTGATGCGGAATTGAGTGAAGGGGGGAAGGGAAGGAGAAGTGAGGGCAGTGGCCATGTAATCTTGAGCAGACATGAGGGATGAATTGAATCGAATATCAGATCACTGAATTGTGTAGATTACCTTTTGCATGAACAAGGAAACACGGAATGAAATCCTGGTTGGAGGGTACAGGGGAGATCAGATTTTGTTTGCAGAACCAGCAGGATGCGTAGGAGGAGTGAGAATGTAGGCGGAGAGCTGAGGTTGAGAATTGAATAGATATGGACTCTGGAGCTTCAGTTATGTTCTGGCGGAGGAAAGCGGCAGAGTAAGGACCAGTTCTTGAAGCGGTAGTAAGAATGAAGGAGACTGTTCTACAGGAGGGCTGGGACAGGAGGAGAGAAAAGCAGGTTCCAACAGTACATGCATAGAGAATCCAAGGAGAAGTGTTGGAGAAGCAATGTAGGCTGAATGTCTGCTTTTGCTTTCTTTTTCCCTATTTAGCAAATAATAATATGAATGAGCAGTTAGAAAAAACTGAATTTTGCGTTATATGTATATCCTCAGCAGCTACAAGAGCGATAGACAGCTTACATGGAGGAATGCCAGATGGAGTGTGCTTGTACTGCTAGGGTAGGACTTCCGGTGGCTGGTTTCTGAGTCGTGCGGGGGGAGGGGAGAGAGCTAATGGTGCCGATGGAGTGGAATAAACCGGCAGAGTTGAGAGACTGAATGAGTTGCTTGATGTCATTGGAGAATTGGAGACAGAGAAAGAATTAGGAGAAGCTGGAGGATCAGGTGACACAGCAGGCAGGAGATGAAGGTGAAGTAGAAACAGCAGGAGCAGGAGTGTGCAGTGCTGTGTAACTACACACAAATGAAAACGAAAGCCAGCCCATTCAGGAATTCCTATTCAGCATTTGAGAATTCGGAGTGAGAAAAGCTTTGAGGGTACCCAGAGAGGCACAGCAGGGATTGAGGCAGCGGGTCCAGCGGTGTCAAGGGTAGATTGGTTAGCGGCATTTGTCAGCTGTGTAGCGACACCAGTGCCGTGACTTTTTTAGCAAGGCATGCAACAACTTTTTACGTGGCATAAAAATATTTTCTAATGTGCTCTGGGAATATAAAAGACATATGTACACGCTGTTAGGTGTTGCTGGCTAGTTTCATGATGTCTGCAAGCATTGTGTAAATTGCTTAAATCATGGTATCCAGCTTTATTCCACACACTCCTCGTTAACAATGTAGACATGGCCAGAAGAATCGCTTGTTTTCTCCCCATTTCCACAGATCCACTTGTACACCGCTTCACTGAAATACCGTTTCAACACTTTCCCTGTGCTTTTGCTCTCTAACTTCAGTTTTGGTGGTCCATTTCTTATGATATCTTTTTTTAGTCACATAATCTCCTGCACTAAATGGATTTGACAGTAATTTTATTTTACTAAATTATCAATTTTTCTCTCTCTGCTGCAATCAAATCATATTCTCTAGTTTTGCAAAATAGCCATTTTTTTTTCTGCCTTCCGTTTCCGCTCGTGACCTGAGCCCTACAAGGTGGCAGTTGTGAGTTGGCCTGCTCACTCTGTTCCATCAGCACGATTCATTTCTTCAGTTGCATGCCTTCACTGTGTTTCTCAATGGGCGGCCAGAATGGAGGTCTGCCGCACAGCATCGCGTTGCCCAGGCAACGTCGTGCAACTCAAGCATTGACATGCCGGACATGGATGATATGATTCTTCTTATATGCAAACCTATACATATTTATTATTAGTAGTGTAACAGGGAGAGATCTGGACTGGCCGTCTGACGCATGCACGATGCTGCAGGAAGGGGGCGGCAGTCCCGTGGGGTCTGCCTGCCAGTCATGGCGGTGACACGGAGAGGTGGGGAAGAGGGTGTGTGTGCTTTCCCCCTCTCTGAGTGGCCTGGAGGCGGGCTTTAATGGGATTGTTTAACCTATAAAGTGTGGAGTAGTGGTTAGGGCTCTGGACTCCTGACCGGAGGGTTGTGGGTTCAATCCCCAGTGGGGGACACTGCTGTTGTACCCTTGAGCAAGGTACTTTACCTAGATTGCTCCAGTAAAAACCCAGCTGTATAAATGGGTAATTGTATGTAAAATAATGTGATATCTGTATAATGTATGTAAAATAATGTGAATCTGTATAATGTGAAATAATGTATAATGTGAAATAATGTAAAATGTGATATCTTGTAACAATTGTAAGTCGCCCTGGGTAAGGGCGTCTGCTAAGAAATAAATAATAATAATAATAATAATAATACTCTGCTGTTTCCTCAGATCTGCCCCTTTAGACTGGAACAGCGAGCAAAGCGGTCTCGTTTTGACTACAGAGGGACGGGAGGATAACAAACGTCCGGAAAGAAAAATCAAAGAAAATAATTTTAAAGAAAGAGAGAGAAAAGTGGGGAATCGTTGGGCAGCCCCGATATTGTTGTACAGTGTGCTGGAAACAGCATAGAGTAGGACGGAGGCCCGGGTCATACGGGTAGCGGCGACTGGGGCGATTCACGCTGCGAAGTGCATCACATTTATTTTGTAGTGTTTCCTCACTGTGTTTTATTTTCCCTGTTTCTTTTTGCCTTTTTCGTTTTTCATAATTTGTGAGCACCTGCGAGTGCTGGACTGTACCTGAGTACCCTGCCGTGGTATTCCCCGTTGGTTCTGGATACCATAGCTGGTAGCCAGACCACGGACCACAGCGCCCTCTACGGGCTCAAAGAAATCGGTGCAACGCACAAGAGTCAAAATAAAACCGAGCACCTGTGTGGTGTTTTCAATTACAATTTCTGTCTCCCGTGTCAGTGAATACCCACACCCTTCCACAAGTAGTGTATATGTTGTATATAAATAATAATAATAATAATAATAATATACTAATTATAATATTATTGTTTAGATTTTTATTTGTGTGAGCTACAGGGCATGCAATGGCACGCTACTGAGTGACATGCTAACGAAAAACGCAAGACAACGAACAAGTCCATGGCTTGGGGTTTAAATAGGGGGATTAGCAGATATTATTGGTGGGACAGAACAGAGGAGGAGCCCTAGCTCCTGCTTACCCCCCTCCCCCCCGAATCACCACACAAAAGTAACAATAAAAACACAGGCCCTTACCCTGTCATGCTTTATTGCTTTGTTGTTGCACTGTACAGTAAATCCAGTCACTTGGTCTGGTCCATGCATTAAAGGGGAAGTATCATATGCATCTTTAATCCCAGTAAACTCTGGAATAGACATGAACCATAATAGGGAATACAACTCCCACCGACCATTCAAGTTGTCATCTGTTGCTCCTGGTTAGGATAAAGGAGACAAAAAATGAATGAAATCATATCATTGTGTGCACAGTGGTGTATGGCCTCATTAAAAACTCTCATAGCTCCAGGTCTGTCATTTCTACTATAAAATGTTAACATCACATAAACTGATAAAACTCATAATACAGTTTGTTAGTACATCCTGTCTCTTCTTAAACATTTATGGCTCTGTACCCCAGTTGTTATATAAATAAGCCTAGAACAAATTGTATTTAATACTGGGAAATGTATAAATGATGTATTCTCCAAATGATATGATTTTTGTTTTCAAACACATATTATATACCCACTCAAACACACATACACACACACACACTCTCTCACACAGAACACACACCTGAAAAACACAGTAACCCCTACTGTTTATATAACAGATATTTACTTGTTAAATCATTTAAACTACCATTATTGGAGCAGAGCAAAAAAAAAAAACATCACTGATATTCTATTTAAGAGTATTTAACCCCTTGACGTTAAGAACTGTTGACATACATTTAGATCAATATGCAATTGTTTATTTGTTCATAGCTTTAGAAATGTATTAACGGGTTTATAACTGTATTCAGTTAATGGCCTACCACACATTAACAAGAAAGTTTTGCATTTTACAATATTATTACTATAGAGTAAAACTGGATAAACAGTAAGGCTGTTTTAAATGATAATATTTCATTTTAAAACATGGGGTTTTCAGACTAATGAAACAGACCACACTGGTATACCCATTTGTGACAGGGTGCCCACCCCTTGTGCATATATATTTATGTATTATTATTATTATTATTATTATTATTATTATTATTATTATTATTATTATTATTATTATTATGTGTTTGTATGCAGACGGATGAAAGCCGTCCGTCATTGCTATTTATTATTTTAGACCAGCGAAAAAGCTGGTCTCAAAATGTAGCTGGCGTGGATGTGGTTGAATCCCCATCCTGAATAGCTTGTGGGAATGTGGCTGGAACCTTAATAAGGTAAATTACTTAATAGGTAATTAAGGCTCCAGCCACAGTATAAAAGACCCACTCTGGGCTCAGAGCGGGAGAGAGTTGTGAGGAGAGTTTTAGAGAAAGTTAAGGAGGTAACAGTGAATTCTACCAGCCAGCGAACACGGTACTCATTTTTGTATCAGAGATATAGTTTGTGTTTGTTTTGTTTTGTTTGGCCAATGTGCCCTTTCTTTTTTGTGTTTTGTTAAAACTATTTATTTTCAGTATTTAATAAATATACTGCTTCAGCAGTTTCATCCCCGTATCCTGTGTTTTGTCCTGCTTCCTGGTCCGTAACATCACCACACACCTGCGCACTGCAAACACTCTGCCACATATGGTGTCCTGCATGGGATAAACGCCTCCAGGAGCCGGAATTTTTTTGAAAAGTGTTTTTTTGTTTTTTGAAAATGCAGCAGCAGCAACAACAACAGCAACCACAGCAACTGCAGGAGGAGGTCTGGGATGATGGCTGGGAGGCATTTCTGAGGCGCCTCGCGGTGGAATTGTGTCCCGACTGTAGGAAGTATGGGCACACACTGGCTGTCTGCCCATCCCAGTACCAGGAGGAGGAACCAGCGCCCAGACGGGGGGAGCACGAGCGTCCAGCGCCCAGACGGGGGGAGCATGAGCGTCCAGCTCCTAGACGGGAGGAGTACGCATGTCCAGCACCCAAGAGGGTGGGAGCCAAGCATCCAAAGCCCAAGAGGGAGCTGTTCCACCAGCAGAGGAAGATTGGCTGCTGTTTACCCCTCCACCAGCAGAGAAAGAGTGTCTGCTATTTCCACCTCCACCAGCCATAGCCCAGGGATGCCAGTTCGCCACTGTCCGGGGATGCCAGCTCGCCACCCGCCTAGGGATGCCTCCAATTCACTGCCCGGGGATGCCTCCAAGACATCGCTCGGGGATGCCTTCAAGTCACCGCCCGGGGATGCCTGCCTGTCATTACCCGGGGTGGTGTTAAATCCAGCAGCAGCCTTTGCACAGCTGGAAAGCCTGGGGCTGGAGCTAGGAGGAGAGGAGCAGGAGCTGCCGCTGCCTCCACTAGATGAGGGAATAGGACGTGATGCTGGCATTTCTCAGCAGCCACTGCATAGGCTGCTGAGGGGAGCACGACAGAAACCAGCCCGGCTGCAGCTGCTGCGAAGAGGGCCAGCCCTGTTGCAGCCACAGCCAGAACAGCCAATTCCAACCCCTGCACCACGCCTGTTCCTGATTCCTTCAACAATGCCACCTTCATGGCAAGGGGCTCCCCTCCCGAGCTCACTGCCCGAGGGTCCGGAGCTGTCGTTGTTGGAGGGCCCGGAGATGTCTCTGCCTGGGGGTCCGGAACCACCGCTGATAGGGGGTCTAAAGCCATTGCCTCCTGAGGACATGTTCCTACCCTGTCTGGTACCGCCCAGGGCTACTGAGTCTGCTTCGCCTGGGGTCGCCGGCTCTGCTTCGCCTGGGGTCGCCAGAACCACCTCGCCTGGGGTCGCCAAAACTGCCTCGCCTGGGGTCGCCGGCTCTGGAATTGCTTCGCTTGGGGTCGCCGGAACTGCTTCGCCTGGGGTCGCCGGTTCTGCTTGGCTTGGGATCGTCGGCTCTGCTTTGCCTAGGGTCGCCGGAACTGCTTCACCGGGGGTCGTCAGCTCTGCTTTGCCTGGGGTCGCCTGATCGCCATCGCCTGGGGATGTCGGCACACCCCCGCCAGTGGATATCGTCAGCTTAATACTTAAAAGTCTTTAATAACTTAAACGGAATAGAAAGCCACCACTCAACAGTATCCTAATCAACACTCACAGCCTGGGGTGAGATAAGCTGTACTGGTACCTCAGTGAGTTGAATAGATGATATAATCATGTAGTTAATATTTTAAACTGCGCCATGATAATTAGCAAACTCCAACAAAGACAAAGAGATGATGTTTGTAAGCAAACCATTAATGAAGTCCAACACTTTTTTGTAGAGATATTTAAATGCCAGCACTAAGGATACAGATCCCATCCAGAAAAGAGGATTCCACACATCCAACACGAACACCAACATGCATGAGCAACACAAAAACATATGCTTCTAAATATTGTAACAATCAGCACAGTAGAACATATACAAATGAAACAACAAAATGTTACCTTTCATTTTCTCCCAGCTTATGACAAAGTTACAGATTGTCATGAGTCCTTGTGACAGTGCACACTCTGGCCCTATGTTTATTTGTATTATTTTTGTATTATTATTATTATTATTATTATTATTATTATTATTGGTTATTGTATTTTATTTGTGCTGTTGTTTTGGGTTGGCAAGGATGGGTTAATTGCCTCCCCTGCTAAAGAAATGCGTCCGTAGAATGTTCCTGAGCTAGACTGAATGATTGACAAGCAAACAAGCTCTGGCACAGCTGCATAAAAGAGGCAGCAACCTCTCAGTCGGGGAAAGGGTTGGTTGGAGTAGAGGAGAAAGGAGATGAAGAGAAAGAGAAATACCTGTGCACCAGCACGGTACTTGTTTTGTTTGTCTGTGTTTATTATTTGTTTTGGCCAACGTGCCTTTTGTTTTGTGTTTAGTGTTTTGTTTGTACAATAAAGAAAGAGTGCATTTGCGTCTCACCACGCAGTACTGAGCCTGTGTCTACTTCCTGGTCTGACATCACCCACCAAGCCATCTGTGACAGTCCTACACAAACTCATGGATACTCTTGTAGTATTCCTAACACGTGCGTCATGAGTGACAGTGATCCACAACAAGGAAGTGAATGCATGGACAACCCTTGGACAACCCAACAATGTCTTAACAACAGTCTTCCCAACATTGTTGTACAGATATCATTGATATATCCTTATCTAGCACAAACAGCTTTCACACAATACAACAAATGCAAGCTTCATACCCAGAGACAGGGCCAAGCAATAACACATTCCAAAATGTACCCGATCATGCAAATAGCCATATTGTGGGTGCTTTAACAGCAATAGGCTGATACAGACATGGTTGCAGAGAATGTTTTGTAAAAGAAAAGCAAATAAGGAATTTAAACAAAGGATATGACTCCCTAGAACAAAACTACGGCAAACTAAATAATTAAAAGCATATGGTAAGAATGCAACATTAAGATTTTTATTGTTTACTTATAAACATAACTACTCTTGATTTTATTAAGACAATGTAGCAGAAACTAAAAACATAATCATTTAATTTATGATTGAGGATTTAAAGTCATTTTTAAAATTGATAACCAAGTTAAATATTTTAATAGCTATACAAATCAGTAACTTATATTTTTGTTAAATATGGTCAAAATTCCTATTCCTACTAAATGCAGACAAGTGGAAGTCTTTTATTTTTTACAGTTACTTTTCAGTAAAATACATGCAATCACATTTTTTTTAACATACATGTTGGATAATTCTTTGACATTTTGATGAGATTAATGAGATTAAGCAAGAATCTGCAGACAGCAGCTTTATAATTAAAAAAATAATCAATGGATTTTTTTAACTTAACGAGTTACCAGAGAAAACATCATCAAAACATCAAAACATCAATGTTGGTGATAAATCCAGTAATGCGTAAAGTGATTTTAGTAAGTGTAAGTGATTGTATAGTTAATTTGTTCTGAATCTAACATTTGTAGTTTCTTTTAATTTTATTTGTCTTATTTCAGTGTATGCTATGCTCTGGCCAAGACTAAAAAGTAAAAATGGTTCTGAAAAAGATTCTGATCATTTTAGATGGCCCTTATGGAGTACATGTCAACTCCTCCCCCTTGTTTTTTGTATAATTGCGTTATATACAATTTACAATAACAAAGACAAATCTTGCAAAAATAATGATGTTATTATATGTGGAGAGTTGTAATCTCCCAGAGAGCTTGGTGAAGCTTACAGTCTTATTGCTACCATGTAAGTGTGTGTAATAAGACTGTGAGACTCATCACAGACACGATGGCAGATTCAAGATTTCTAGGTGTCAGTGAGCTGAGGTGGAAAGTTTTATTCAGGAACAAGAAAACAAAGGTAGACAAAGGAAAACATTATGTGACCTAAACTTGTTCAGAAACTATCTAAGAAGCATTTCTGAGGATAAAGATTTGCTGCAGCTCCTGGAGGAAGAACTCGACAGCCACCTGTCAAAATTTATCTTGGCTGTCAGAAGAAAAGACGGGGGTGAGTTCGAACCACACACCCTAAGAGGCATACTCGGCGGCATAAATAGATACCTAAAGAACATTAATATTTATCACAATCCTCAATAAAATAACATTTTGAGATTTACAATGAATGTTTAAAAAAAAACAACAAAAAAAACGTGTTTGTGTGTTCGGTCGATTACAACTCTCCATATATAATAAAGAATTAAGTATAAGTAAGTGTGTGTAATCAAGCTTGTTAAGGGCTTCTCAGGGTTCTGGGACATTAGAGGCCATTCGACCTACAGTCTCGTGGCCTATGATATCCCATAACCCCTTGCTTATTACACACACTTACTATAGTTTATACTCTATATTATCAAATGAACGTCTTTTACAGATGCAGTAGAAGCTAGCAAGACATTTTAAATATATACACAGCTCTGGAAAAAATTAAGAGACCACTGCAAAATTATCAGTTTCTCTGGTTTTACTATTTATAGGTATGTGTTTGGGTAAAATGAACATTTTTGTTTTATTCTATAAACTACTGACAACATTTCTCCCAAGTACAAGGTTGTCCTGGAAGAAAACTTGCTTCCTTCTGCTCTGACAATGTTCCCCAACTCTGAGGATTGGTTTTTCCAGCAGGACAATGCTCCATGCCACACAGCCAGGTCAATCAAGGTGTGGATGGAGGACCACCAGATCAAGACCCTGTCATGGCCAGCCCAATCTCCAGACCTGAACCCCATTGAAAACCTCTGGAATGTGATCAAGAGGAAGATGGATGGTCACAAGCCATCAAACAAAGCCGAGCTGCTTGAATTTTTGCGCCAGGAGTGGCATAAAGTCACCCAACATCAATGTGAAAGACTGGTGGAGAGCATGCCAAGACACATGAAAGCTGTGCTTGAAAATCAGGGTTATTCCACCAAATATTGATTTCTGAACTCTTCCTAAGTTAAAACATTAGTATTGTGTTGTTTAAAAATGAATATGAACTTATTTTCATTGCATTATTCGAGGTCTGACAACACTGCATCTTTTTTGTTATTTTGACCAGTTGTCATTTTCTGCAGATAAATGCTCTAAATGACAATATTTTTATTTGGAATTTGGGAGAAATGTTGTCAGTAGTTTATAGAATAAAACAAAAATGTTCATTTTACCCAAACACATACCTATAAATAGTAAAACCAGAGAAACTGATAATTTTGCAGTGGTCTCTTAATTTTTCCAGAGCTGTGTATATATATATATATATATATATATATATATATATATATATATATATATATATATATATATATATAAATATAAACATAAGAACATAAGAACATAAGAAAGTTTACCAATGAGAGGAGGCCATTCAGCCCATCTTGCTCGTTTGGTTGTTAGTAGCTTATTGATCCCAGGATCTCATCAAGCAGCTTCTTGAAGGATCCCAGGGGGTGCTTCAACAACATTACTGATGAGTTGGTTCCATACTCTCACAATTCTCTGTGTAAAAAAGTGCCTCCTATTTTCTGTTCTGAATGCCCCTTTATCTAATCTCGATTTGTGACCCCTGGTCCTTGTTTCTTTTTTCAGGTCAAAAAAGTCCCCTGGGTCGACATTGTCTATAACTTTTAGGATTTTGAATGCTTGAATCAGATCACCGCGTAGTCTTCTTTGTTCAAGATAATTAAGTTATGACTGTATATATATACAGACGTGCTCAAATTTGTTGGTACCCTTACAGCTCATTGAAATAATGCTGCATTCCTCCTGAAAAGTGATGAAATTAAAAGCTATTTTATCATGTATACTTGCATGCCTTTGGTATGTCATAGAATAAAGCAAAGAAGCTGTGGAAAGAGATGAATTATTGCTTATTCTACAAAGATATTCTAAAATGGCCTGGACACATTTGTTGGTACCCCTTAGAAAAGATAATAAATAATTGGATTATAGTGATATTTCAAACTAATTAGTTTCTTTAATTAAAATCACACATGTCTCCAATCTTGTAATCAGTCATTCAGCCTATTTAAATGGAGAAAAGTAGTCACTGTGCTGTTTGGTATCATTGTGTGCACCACACTGAACATGGACCAGAGAAAGCAAAGGAGAGAGTTGTCTGAGGAGATCAGAAAGAAAATAATAGACAAGCATAGTAAAGGTAAAGGCTACAAGACCATCTCCAAGCAGCTTGATGTTCCTGTGACAACAGTTGCAAATATTATTAAGAAGTTTAAGGTCCATGGAACTGTAGCCAACCTCCCTGGGCGCGGCCGCAAGAGGAAAATCGACCCCAGATTGAACAGAATGATAGTGCGAATGGTAGAAAAAGAGCCAAGGATAACTGCCAAAGAGATACAAGCTGAATTCCAAGGTGAAGGTACGTCAGTTTCTGATCGCACCATCTGTCGCTTTTTGAGCCAAAGTGGGCTCCATGGAAGAAGACCCAGGAGGACTCCACTTTTGAAAGAAAAACATAAAAAAGCCAGACTGGAATTTGCTAAAATGCATATTGACAAGCCACAATCCTTCTGGGAGAATGTCCTTTGGACAGATGAGTCAAAACTGGAGCTTTTTGGCAAGTCACATCAGCTCTATGTTCACAGACGAAAAAATGAAGCTTTCAAAGAAAAGAACACCATACCTACAGTGAAACATGGAGGAGGCTCGGTTATGTTTTGGGGCTGCTTTGCTGCACCTGGCACAGGGTGCCTTGAATCTGTGCAGGGCACAATGAAATCTCATGACTATCAAGGCATTCTGGAGCGAAACGTACTGCCCAGTGTCAGAAAGCTCTGTCTCAGTTGCAGGTCATGGGTCCTCCAACAGGATAATGACCCAAAACACACAGCTAAAAGCACCCAAGAATGGATAAGAACAAAACATTGGACTATTCTGAAGTGGCCTTCTATGAGTCCTGATCTGAATCCTATCGAACATCTATGGAAAGAGCTGAAACTTGCAGTCTGGAGAAGGCACCCATCAAACCTGAGACAGCTGGAGCAGTTTGCTCAGGAAGAGTGGGCCAAATTACCTGTTAACAGGTGCAGAAGTCTCATTGAGAGCTACAGAAAACGTTTGATTGCAGTGATTGCCTCTAAAGGTTGTGCAACAAAATATTAGGTTAGCGGTCCCATCATTTTTGTCCATGCCATTTTCATTTGTTTTCTTATTTACAATATTATGTTGAATAAAAAATCAAAAGCAAAGTCTGATTTCTATTAAATATGGAATAAACAATGGTGGATGCCAATTACTTTTGTCAGTTTCATGTTATTTGAGAGAAAATTGTGCATTCTTCGTTTTTTGTGGAGGGGTACCAACAAATTTGAGCACGTCTGTATATGAATCAGTCATTGGAAATCCTGGCCTGTAATTGGTTAAAACCTCATCATAGGACGAAAAATAGATTAAACTATTGCCCTAACATCCTTATACCACCGGTCAATTGTCTCTGTCTGTCATGTGGTTGGTTGACAGCACTGTCCCGCCCCCTTTTCAAAGGAACACCTTTCTCCCTGCACTCTTCACAAGAGAAAATGGCTGAACACCGATTTACACTGAACACTGAATTAAAAAACATACTACAAAAGAAAAATGCTCCAAACACTAAAATGGTGATTAAAACACCACTGTCACTTTCGTTTCTGAAATTCAAACAAATTCAATTAGATGATAACAAATATGACAGGCGGGATATAAACTGGATTATGCAGCAGTCGGCAAACCAGACGGAGAAAAACTTTGCTAACTATACGGTATGAACTTCCAAAACATTTTCTGTTATTTATTTATTTATTTATGCTGTATCAGCTATATTTAAACAAAATATATGTCAATACTTATATTATTTGTTTTATTTAGCAGACGCCTTTATTCAAGGCAACTTACAGAGACTAGGGTGTGTGAACTATGCATCAACTGCAGAGTCACTTACAACAACGTCTTGCCAGAAAGACGGAGCACAAGGAGGTGAAGTGACTTACTCAAGGTCACACAGTGAGTCAATGAGTGAGCCAGGATTTGAACCGGGGGCCTCCTAGTAAAAAACCCTATTCTTTAACTACCGGACCACATAGCCTACATATGCTGTATCGGCTATATTTAAACAAAATATATAAAGTCATATCTATTTACTATCCAACCTTGCCTCACTTATTTTCTTGACTGATTCATATATTAAATATGTACTGCAGACTCAGCCATAGTGGAAAATTAAATGCCCCTCGGGAAGACTATTGTTACCTGCGGCTTCCCTCGGGTCAATAATTTTCTACTATAGTCCTCCTCTCTAGTCCATATTTACAATTTTACTACTGGGATTTCATACCCAGCAGGGTATAATAACTGGAGAACTCAAGTCATGCAATATGCGTTTTAGTTTGAAGTCAATAAGAATGTTTGGTAGCACCTTAGGTTACAGTGCACAAATAACCATGTAATTACTGTGTAATTTTATGGTAATAATCCAGTTTTACTGGGTAAATACCAATTGTTTTCTGTTCTTTCATTGTAACTACTGTTGGAATAAGTAGGTACTGTAGTTAAATGGAAATGGTCTTGTTTCCTGCTATAATTACAAGTTGCTGTTGCCTGTCATCTTAAAATGGTATTCTCATTAATGCATTTACTGATTTCATTGAGAAACAAGCAGCAAATAAATGAACAGTTATTTAGTTACAGTATTCCAGTCTATTCCAACAGTAGTTACAATGAACGAAGGGAAAACAATTGGTATTTACCCAGTAAACTGGATTATTACTGGATTATTACCATAAAATTACACAGTAATTACATGGTTATTTGTGCACTGTAATCTAAATTGCTACCGAATGTTCTTCATTGGTGCTTCTTAGGAAGTGCTTGAAGCCCTTGGGGTTACAAGATTAACCAAAGACTAGACATAACCAATGGCAATTTTTAGTTTTTCAATTAATTTAAATGATCTTGATTGGGGCAGAACAGAGACAATTAAAATGAACATAGAAAATATTTCAGAAATACTACGTAGAAGAAAAAAGCTTGGTTTGGTATATGGCAAAATATTATTATTATTATTATTATTATTATTATTATTATTATTATTATTATTATTATTATTATTATTACCTGAGTGTTAGTATAGGCATATGTTTGAAAACTAACTGCAGCTACTGGGCTTGTGTGTGTTTCTGAAAGGCAACAAGTGCGTGTTGACTGTAAAAAGGGATAGACAGCATTGTAAAATAAAGCACTCACGATGACCAAGCCAAATCTCAATTAGATAATACAACCTTTACACAGTACCATATAGTAAACTGATATCTCTGAAACAGCAGCTCATAACTGCAATATTCAATATTTTAATATTGAAAATAAATATTAATGAAACTACAGCAGGGCTTGTCTGGAAATGTACAAGCAGCATGATAAAATAGTAATGGAATTCTTAAAGTTGTATATATTGATGTTGGCATTTGTACAAAAAAAAAAAAAGTTTTTTACAGACATTTCTTTGGTTGGCAAAAGCTTGCTGGGAAGGTTAAAGTATGTTCTGTAAAATAGTTAACTCTAAGTTCATGAGCTGTTTAATTCAATTGATGTGTGCAACAAAATCACCCCGCCAAACCTGCATCCTTTTAAAGAACTTGGCACAACCACAATTAGCTGCATGTTATGCATGCAGTGCACGTGCACAACAGCTTGTGGCATTGCCTGCACTTGGAATAGTCACCTAAACTATAATCAAAGGCCAACTGCCTTGCCTTACACTTACTAATGGTAGGAATCTGGAAATACTTACATCATGGAACAAAGTGTCTATATGCATTTCATATTACTGTCAGATGGTTGACATCTTGGATAATTAGGTTTCTGATAGAAGAACAATCTTTCATTGGCAAGGACAGCTATGATCTGAGTGAAAGCTATAGTCTGGGATGTGTCTTGAGTGACAGCTGCTAAATAACAAGCTTCTCTGTCAACATAGCTTCTTTCCCTGCTATTTCTTATTGCACCCTAAGAGGCCTGCTGCAGTAGAACTTGACTTATTGCTAACCTCACATCTATTTTAAACCTGTTGTTAAATGTGTTTTCTTTCCCAGACTAAGATAAAAGCAAACCTTGAAGCTAGCATTGTTTACTCTTATTGATTTGTAGAAGGAGGACAATATGTGGGAAATAAAACATATTAATGAATAATTCAAAACATTGTAGTGTCTTGGTAAAAACCAAGTATAAACAAAATAATTAAATGTCAATCATAAATAAATAGCACAGTATTTATTCTACTGTATATAATATTTAGCAAGCTTGCTTTTTTATATGATCCCAATACCAATAAATGTTGGACTCTCACCTAATGGCCAGAATGGGCTATTTGGCACCAATCAGCATCAGTATTTTGTCCAATAGTAGCTTTTTTCTCAACCCAGATTGTGGAACAAAGTACAAATTTGCAGCATTGCCTGCTTGCTGAAAAAAAGGACCCTTATAAAGGCTTACTATACTGTAGTGAATTGCCATGTTATTTTTGCAGTTTGGCCATGCTTTTCCCATGGTTATACTATACATTTAACATAGGTTACCATGGTTTGCCATGGTTTTTAATATGCTTTACAATACCTCCCAGGGCTTTACTATGCTATCACTGTGCTTTATTCCACTTTCCTATGCTTTTATTATGGGAAACTTATAAGGGGAGATTTAAGTGGGAACCATAAACAAGGTGACTGTGATGCATCACACCTGCATGTGGAATTTGGAAAATCAATTAACTGCAATTACCTCCCCATTAAACACCAGCAGGGGAAGATTACCTGCTGTTCCCACTATCACCAGCAAGGGAAAATTACCGTTTGGTTTTGCAATAATTACACACAGAAAAAAAGTGGTGAAAGAAAGAAAGAACCAGAAATCAAAAGAAATTATATCTCAGGTACAAAAACAATGTCACATTATATAAGATACCATAATACCAAGTGAGACAGAAAAGAAAAATGTGAAGCAATTTCTAAAAGATGATAAGAAGCAGTATTAATTGGTAGTAAATTTGAATTCAGAAACGGTAAGCCATAAGCTGTATTTTGTTTTCTATTTTTTCAAGTATTCCATTTTTTCTTTGCGTTTTATACAAAAAAAACAAACAAGACATTTTTTTTTTTTTTAAATATTCATGGAACCAACCAGTCCTTACATTTATTTTTAGTCCTCCTATATCTTCTACTTTCCCATGTCACCGTTTATCAGTAGCTACTGAGTCCGAAAATGCGCAAGTGCATTAATAAATAAATAAATAATATATTTAAATATATTTGCTTGCTACAACTTCGATTTCGAACACTGTTGATTTTTCGTTTCTGTCACATTTTCTGTAAATATTAAATCGATTTCTACAGTAAGTTAGATTTTTTCTTTCGTTTTTAATAGTTTTTTAATTCTGTTAACTGTTGCTTTATTAAAATAAATGCAAATAACAATACTTAATGTATTGGCATTTACTTGAACAACATATCTTGACATTTGGCATTTTCTTTTTTGTATTTATTACAGTTACTTTTTTACTTTTACGATTAATTTAGGAAAGCCGCAAATCATGTCAGAGGTCATCATTCACATGAATGTTTGGAGTGATACTACACTGTAGATTTTTAAAAAATAGCTAATAGGTAATATTTTCTGAGTTAATTTTAGGTACATTGAAGGGTTACAGAAAGCAGGAAGAATCCATAACCTTCTTTGAAGGCTGGG
This sequence comes from Acipenser ruthenus, assembly GCF_902713425.1. NCBI lineage: Eukaryota > Metazoa > Chordata > Actinopteri > Acipenseriformes > Acipenseridae > Acipenser > Acipenser ruthenus. Next base: position 68,896 of record NW_026708178.1, on the reverse strand, counting down.
ATATTCATTTGTTTTGGGGAAATGAATAGCGCTGCCAAATTCCTTCCACTTCCTTGGACACAGTGATATGGAGAACCAACGTACTGCAGCTGCATTTCTCTTGTCCACATTCCATCAGTGGTGGTAAGAAGCATTTTCTAAAAGTACAGGGGCCGGTTGCACAAAAAAAGTCTTAACTTAAGTCTAAGACTTAGTTCAAGTCCAGCGAAATTGGTTTAACGTAAGACCTTGAGATAAGTCTGTTGCACAAAGCAATACTTAGCAGGTCTTACGAAGACCGGACTTATTTTTTCGAGTCTGTTTGAAAAAAAAAAATGGCTGGCGAAGGCAAAGTGAAAATTAATTTTGGCAAAGAAGAACAATTGGCAATTGTAGAAGAAGTAATTATTAAAAAAGAAATAATATTGGGGAGGTTAGGGGTGTCATTAAAAAATTCGGACAAAAATAAAGCCTGACAAGAAATTATTGGACGGGTAAATGCCATCAACCCAGCCGTAAATCGCACTGTAAATGAAATTTAAAAAAATTGAAAAACCTGCTGGCTGAGGCCAAAAAAGAATATTAAAAAAAGAAAAAAAAACTGGAGGTGGCCCTTTTGAAAAACGTTCCCAGTTAACATCTTTAATACTTGATATTTATGGGGAAACATTTCACATTTTCAAAGGAATTGAAGGGGGTGCAGAGACGGGAATAGAGGATGCTATGGTGATGGTAACAGCAGGTAAATTAAAAATAAGTTAGTTAGTGTCTATATTTTCAAATACCATTTAGTATTCCTATATTCAAAATCCCACTCTGTTCTAGTGGAGGTCTTGTGAAAAAAAAACCTGGTAATCACTCACAAGACAGTATAAATCTTGTTTAGGTAAATACAATAAATACATAAATAAACCAACGTTTTTTATAGAACCGTGCAGTAAAATCATATATACATTACCGTGGCATCCTAACGATTCAGTGGAACTGCAGCAGGAGTCCTTTGAGATCGACACTGTGCTAAGTAAGTTTTTGTACAATACAAAGCACACGTATCCCAAGAAACGAATTGCTAATTTTGACAAAATGAATATTACAACAACAAAAAAAATACCGCAACATATTGGTACTCACGTTGCAGTGATGAAACCCATTCAGCCTTATGAATACTATAGCTTGTGGATTAAAAAAAAATACTTTGTATTTTTTCTTAATTGGTAAAGTTTTTTAAATACACTTTGCCGATGCGTCCCCTTGTTTATCAACAGTTAAACATTTCCATAATACAGGCTTTATGTTTCAGTTACTCGGCACCCATTTACAAAATAAACAAATCACATGAAATATACATACAAAAAACAAAATATTTAAAAATAAGTTATTTATTGATTTGTTTATTTACAGATTTTGAAGATGACAGCCCTGTTCCCACCAAAAAAAGAAAAACCAAAGTACAAAAAGAAAACATTTTTATTGAAGTGCTGGAATTGCAAAAGGGAACTCTTTTGTTGGAAAGGGAAAAACTCGATTTGCTTATTTCAGGCCTATGGACCCTACACAACAAGTAATACAGTATATGAACAATTAAAAGAAAGTCTTTGCAGTCCATTGCAAGATTCACAATGTGAGGGCTTAACCTTCACATATCCCCCTCCTTAAACGTTCACGTGTTCTACAGGGACACGAGAAAGAAAGTCTGCAATTTGGTTCTGGACTACTGCCCTGTACTTTACTGTATAATGGAAAGTTTGCATTGCCAGGTACCACCGAGTGATACGAGCACTGGAGTCTCTCATCTTCCCAAACTACTGCAATGCTCGCTGATCTGTCTCCAACGTAAACTCATGGCCGATCAGATCCTTCTCAACTACTGAATACTGAGTTTCTGTGGGAAACAATTTACAGCTAATGTACACCACTGGCCTCAAGTTTTCTGGCTCCCTTTGCAGCAATACAGCTCCAGTCCTGCATTGGAAGCATCTGTTTGGACAACAAAGGGTTTAGAAAAGTCCGGGCTCTGTAACACAGGTTCAATACACAGAGCTTCCTTTAGATCTTGGAATGCTCTGTCACAGGCCTCAGTCCAATTCACTTTGTTCGGTTCACTCTTCCGGGTCTGCTCTAGTAGAGAAGTCAGGGATGAACCTGCGGTACCATCCTATTAAGCCAAGAAAGGATCTCACTTCCTTCTTGGTCTTGGGTGGACCACAGTTCTGAACCGCCTCCACCTTCACCACTTGTGGTTTGATGACCCTATTACCCAGATGGTATCCAAGATACATGACTTCCCTCTAGGCAATGTCACACTTTGCAGGATTGATGGTAAGTCCAGCTTATCTGATGCTCTTAAACACAGCTCTTAAGTGTGTCAAGTGATCTTCCCAGGATGTACTGTAAACAACCACATCGTCTAGATAGGCTGCTGCAAAGTCTTGAGTGCCTTGAAGAACTCGATCCATGAGCCTTTAAAAAGTTGCTGGGGCCCCACGGAGCCCAAACGGCATAACCGTAAATTGATCTAAGGGAACCTGCCAATATCCCTTGCACAAGTCCAAAGTGGTAATGAACTTGGCTCTCCCAAGCTTCTCAATCATTTCATCAATTCATGGCATAGGATAAGGGTCAAATTTAGACATTGCATTCACTTTCCGAAAATCGATGCAAAATCGGAGGCTTCCATCTTTCTTTGGAACTAGTACAATGGGACTGCTCCACTCACTGCTGGTAGCTTCCGTAACACCAGAATCAGCCTTTCAGACACCCGATAAAACTGCTGTTTGAAGGGGTTGAAGTCCTTCAGTGGGATCCAATGTTCCACAAATTTAGTGCAACCTGGTCTTTCTTGGAACAAGCCAGGCATTCAACAACTCGATATCTCTCTCTGTTGATCTGCTGTTAGATGGCTCTGGTCTGGGCCATGTGATTGATCATCTGTAGGAAAGTATTGCTCAGCCCGGTCTTCCTTCTCCTCTACAGCTCATCTTCTGCAAGACCTTATATGGACCTTGCCATTTAGCTAGCAGCTTGTTTTCTTGAGATGGAAGAAGCAGCAACACATCTTGACCATGCTGGAACTCTCTGGTACGTGCAGATTTGTCATACCAGGCCTTCTGGGTTTGTTGTGCTTGCGCCATGTTTTCTTGTGCCAATGATGTCATCTTTTGCAGCTGGTCGCGCATTTGAAGAACATAGCTGACAACAGTTTGGTCTTCCAAAGGGCTTGACTCCCAGGTCTCTTTTAGAATATCCAATGGCCCTCGCAACTGTCTGCGATACAAGAGTTCAAAAGGTGAAAACCAATTGACACCTGAGGGACTTCCCTATAGACGAAGAGAGGGTATGGTATCCACTGATCCCAATCTCCTCTCTTGGACACAAAGTTCCCCAGCATCGCCTTCAGGGTTCGATTTAAATGCTCTACCAGGCCATCTGTCTAAGGGTGGTAAGGTGTGGTCCTAATACTTTTAATACCCATCAGCCTGTAAACCTGGTGTAATAGTTTCAAACTAAAATTTGTGTCCTGATCCATAAGAATTTCTCTTAGGATCCCTACCCTTGAAAACAACTGCATCAATACACTAGCTATCGGCCTGGCTTTGACATTCCTCAAAGGAAACACCTCAGGATAACGAGTTGCATAATCACATATGACCAGTATATATTTATGTCCTGATCTAGTCCTCTCCAAGGGGCCGACCACATCCATTGATATGTGTTCAAATGGTGTACTGATTATAGGCAGAGGTGAGAGATGGGCCTTAGTCATTTTTCCTCCTGCACATGACAACTGACACTCAGGACAAGACTTAATAAAATCCCCAACTTCTGTATATAGGCCTGGCCAATAAAAGCAACTTGCTATACGGGCAAGTGTTTTCTGCTTCCCCAAATGACCTGCCCATGGGATTGTATGCCCCAATGTCAAAGTCTTCCCTCTCTGTGCTTTGAGCATGACCAATTGCTCTCCCTTCTTACTCTGATGGTACAGTAGGCCTTTAATTAAAACAAACCAAGCATCGTTTAAATTATGGCCTCCCTGCTCTCCCTCAATACTAGACAATCTAGTATAAAGAGACTTCAGTCACATCAGCTCTCTGTAACTGTTCTAGGTTGTCCAGAACTTCCCACTCCACAGACACAGGAGGTTGGTTCTGACTCAACTTTTCACTCTGAGTTAGCCAATTGCCAATAGTCAATTGTCTCATCGGGATGCATAGCCACAAAGGCACTTCTGGCCTTCCCTGTTAGAAGTGTAACCAGCCTCACGGCCCAATTAGTCTTCTCCCATGTGCAAGTCACAGCCATACACTCAAAGGTGGTTAGGAAGTGCTCTATGTCATCTAAATCTTCTAGTTTCTGCAGTTTGGGCTCTCTACAGCCCCTGGACTAACCTTGTTTAACATCAACAGAAGTGTCCTCTGCTCCCCTGCCATCACTGCTGCTCTCAGGGTATCCTGCTTGAAGGCTGTGATGTACTTCTCCTTGAAGCTGAGGAAACTGCTGTTGTAAACATTTATATCGTTCATTTTGTTTGGCACTTTCTCTATACATTCTTCTCTGGCTGTCTGGACTTCTAGATAGCTTTTGAACATAGAGACTAGTTCAGTCACCACTCGATCACTGCAGATACTAGTTGCACTGCAGCTTGGGAAGTTGCAATCCCACTTGCCATGGCTCCTTCGTCAGACTCCTCTGGTCTCTCCCTTCTTTGTTTTGCAGGCATGTTGCAGACTTCTTTCCACTGCTTTTCAACTTTTCTTCTGCTCTGATGGAATTGAGAGTGCCTCCTGCTGGCCACTGATGCATCTCCCCCCGCCACCAAATGTTGGAAAGTGCAGCCAGTGGCTGGTGTTGTTGTGCAGGGAAACACTCAGGAACAGGTGAAGTCTCGTGCAAAACCAAAGTATATTTATTTAAAAACTAAGAGAAAAAAAAATAATTGTAATTTTTTGATTTTTTGATTAAAAGAACAAGGCGCAAACAAACAAAAAAAATATTTACATTTAAATAGAATTCACCTAAAGCAGGTGCTATACTCAGCTCCAACACTGAGGTTATTACTGGGCTTCAAACAATCCCCAGGTCTAAACAAAGAGAAGGCAGCCCCTGAATGAAACCAAACTGCCAATATATATATATATATATATATATATATATATATATATATATATATATATATATATCTGTGCAGGCAGGCAAAACCCCTCCCCTAGACTGAACCAACTACATAGGTGGTTATAGAAAAATAAACCAAACATTTTATAATCATAAATAAATACAAACGTATTCAATAAATCAGTGAATACCTAAATAAACATTAGCAACCATGTGCATTAAAAACTACAACTTTAACCCTTTGCGGTCCATTTATTCAGCGCGTCTCAGGAGAAGAAAGGACTAGAGACCTGTTTTTTTACGTCTTTTTGATGATGTCGGACAGGGTCCGACATTGGACCGGAAAAGGAAAATTGCAATGTCGGTCAAGGTCCGACATAGGACTGCAAAGGGTTTAAACAAGCAGAGGGATACTTAATTAAAATCAGCTACCCCCTCTCTACATTCTCAATAGTACTGCCCTGACTACAGGAAGTCATTACCCAGGGAAGTTTAACCTTTAATACTGCAGGAGTTCTGAATTTCTCTTAAAAGTGGGTCAATAGCTAAAACATATAAAAAGAGGACTAACGGACACTCCTGCTTTGACATAAAATGGTTATCCACAAAGCCATTAATGAATAATCTACTAAAAAAGAGCTTAAGAAGAGCTTAAAAAGAGAGTGTAACATTTTCAGCCAATTGATAAAAACTAGGGGTGGGCATCGATATGAAAATTGTATATCGATATCTTACACATATTCTGATATCGATAATATCAAAGTCTTCCAAAACACAGACAAATATAATAACACAAATGCAATATGAAACATATATACATAGTGGTGCTTTGCTTCACAATATCCATGGAGAATCATTATATTGTTTTACTATTCCATGCCATCATCAGCTACCTCAAAACTGAACTATTTCTATACTTCACTGCACAGGCCGGCCAATCTGAAAGTAATTTAATGTTCTCTGAATATAAATGCACGACACATCTAAAAAGTATGAAGTACGGCTGTAACGATCCACCCCCTGATAAGCAGGTGTTACTGGTCACAAGTGAATCAAAATAAGATTATTACAATGACCAGGTTATCAAAGTGAACTGCACAGTGAAAAAAGAACAAAGGACTTATGCCAATAACAAAGAAAATACAGTTTACTGCAAAATATGGTTTAAAGGTTGGAAATGTCAGAATAAATAACAAAAAAAAACAGAAGAAAAATAAACAACTAGAATCATTAATCTGGCGAATAAATAATACAAAACACTGAATTTATAAAGAAAAATGAAGTTAAAAAAAGTATCAAAAGAAAATTAAACAGTCCCAGAAAAAGTATCAAATGAAAAGAAAAAATGCAACAATGTCCAATTTAGAAGATCAGATGAAAAATCCAAATGGAACTGGTGAGAGAGAATTACTGTCAGGAACTTGTGAGCATTTAAATAATTGTAATCCAGTTATAGAAAGTTGATTTAAAAAATCCAAACAGACACTAATAAACTGAAAACAACAAACTCTCGGGCCATGAAACTATTCTGTAAATCAAACCAACAAACAATAAATTAACTTAAAAAGCTTAGGAATACAGAAAAATAAAAAAGCCTCTGTACTTAATGAATAAATCAAAAAAAGCAAAGACAAAGGCCTGATATAAATTGTAAACCAAATAAAAAGTTGCACTGGTTTTAAACAAAAAATAGCCATGTGCTCCCCCTTCTTCTTCATCTTCTTCTTCTTCTTCTTCTTCCTCTTCTTCTTCTTCTTCGTTAATGGCCACCAAGCTTCTTCCGAAGCTTATTGTCGCCACCTACTGTTTGTTTTGATTATCGTTATTGTGAGACCAACATTTTTTGATTCCTGATTTTTTTTTTTTGACTGGTTAAATCTCCCTGTTTTCCTAATGAATTTCCCTATATACCTGACTATAACCCTACCTATTCTAGAACCGATACCGATACAGTCGCTAAAGAAATTATTCTGAATATTCAAAGCCCTCAACTATTCCCCTACCTCTAATCTCACTTCCCTATGTCTAGCACATTCAATCATCAGGTGTTCCACAGTTTCCATAACACCATATCTCATACATAACCCATTCTCATGCGCTCCAATTCTATATAAATGTTCATTTAAAGCTGAAAGTCGTATAAACAGCCTTATTAGATTCCTCCTGTCTATTCCCTCCATACCATCCTTCCCGCAAACTGACTTTACTTTGTGATATATATAATTTTCGACCTTTTTTTCCCTATTCCACATATTCTGCCATTCATTCACTATAATGTTTTCTATTATTTTATAATACTCCCTTAGCCCATAATGAACATCCATCCTCACACTCACTTTCTTCACTGCCATCTTTGCTAACCCATCCGCCCTCTCATTCCCCTCTATTCCTATATGCGCTGGAATCCACACAAAAACCACATATTTGTGTCCTTTGGGTCGATTTTAAATCATTCTAAAGTATGCAATTTACATTTTAGAAGTTTTTAAATACATTTGGCAGATCCAGCAATCTTCCTCTAAGGGAAATTTTTTTGCTCAACACATTTTTGAGAATCTAAGTTTGTTTCTTTATGCACAAGCCGCTACCTACACTCTATGAAAAAAGGCTGTACCAAATATAAAAAAATGGTAGCACATACTTTTTTTTGATCAATGTGCAGTCCCTCACATGACTGAATAAATTGGTATGTAAATGGTACCCCTGACATGTACTCTGTAATATAGCTGATAATGATCTACAGATTTTTAACTTCTTGCAGACTCATTATGTCAAATCTGCAGGTGTTTCTGTTTCTCAGTTCAGGCTGTGTATGTTCTGAATAGAGAACAAGGGTTGTTTGAAACAAGAAGCCCTTACAAAAAATGCATGGATCATGCTAGGGTCAAGAAAACATGCAATACCATAAATATATGTTTAAAGCAAGAATTGTGCAAGATCGACACAGGAAATGCTTGCTTTTTCCAATGAGAGTCCAAGGTTATGCCTTCTTAGAAAAAATACAACTTAACTGGAAGGATTGTGTAAGTTTAATGTAAGGTATGCATGAAAATCATTCCTTATGCTTGTATCATAGTTGAACAGTTCTTGCTTTCAACTTGCTTTATATGGTCTTGCATGTCTTGCTTCATCCTTGCATTTTTTTGTATGGGAGATCATGGAAAGTGACATCTTAATGAAACTAAACTATGAATGAGAGATGTAATTAATCTTATTTCCTTTAAGTAAACACCCCAGGCATGAATAATAAATAGAAATTTCTAGTAACCTTATTGGTAGCAAATTTCACAAGCTCCGGGGCAGCTCAAGCTGTTCCATGGATGGATGGCGTGTTAAGAATAAATTAAGATTCAAGAGGAAAGCTGGTGGTTTAAATGCCTGAAGTAACTTCTGTGAAGTAGAAGTACAGAAATGTATGTGTTATTTCTAGTCTAATTATTTACTTTTTATATCATTGCAGTTACTAGAAATTGAGCACAGTCGCTTTAAGAAGTGTCACCTGAGCCTTTGAGTTATCTAACCTCGCACTGCCTGTTGTTAGCTTGGTTCAAAAGTATGTAATGGCTGCATGCTAAAATGGACATTATGACTTTAAGATCCAGACAAGTAAATACAAAAGAATGTTTAAAAGCCTGTGTTGTGTTGAATGCTTTAAATATGTTACACTTATTAACTGTCACTTTAATATGACGATTTTTGAAACAAGAACATTGTTTTGTTAAAAATAAATAAATAAATAAATAAATAAAATAAAATAGTTCTGCTTTTCAGGGCAGCAGTGTGGAGTAGTGGTTAGGGATCTGGACTCTTGACCAGAAGGTTGTGGGTTCAATCCCAGGTGGGGGATACTGCTGCTGTACCCTTGAGCAAGGTACTTTACCTAGATTGCTCCAGTAAAAAACCCAACTGTATAAATGGGTAATTGTATGTAAAAATAATGTAATTGTATGTAATAATGTGATATCTTGTAACAGTTGTAAGTTACCCTGGATAAGGGTACCTGCTAAGTAATAATAATAACAAAGAAACTATCAAGATTTTTTTTAATTAGTTTTCATTACTCAAACACAAAGAACTGGAGTTCACCCATAATGTGATTGAATGGGGGAGAAACAACACACAGTACTGCATCAACTAATGCAGTTAGAACATGGCTGCATTTTTCTTACACCGCTAGTGCAAAAAGCCTGTATCTCAGGCCCCCCCCCCCCCCCCCCCGTCATTTTGTTTACAGTACATTGAAGGGAACTGTGTTTAGAAAACAGCACCAAACCCTTAGCATTTATATTAAGAAGAAAAACATCAGTGGCAGATGTGCTCCAAGATACCGCAACAGAAATGAGAAAGTGGAAAATAAGGTTGTTGTCAAACTGGATTATAATTGCTTGAGTAGTGTGTATTGCGTGCAGAGCTCTTGCTCAGTGTGGTACAAATTCCTATGTTTCTGCTCAATTGAGCTACCCAAGATGCCTTACTTACAAAAACTTTTGGTAATACTGAAGTTAAAAAAGGTTTTATCTTGTATTTTGTGTTCATTGAGGTATTTGTATTATAAGACAGCTCCAGAGAGCTAGAAATAAAATGCTTTCAAGGCCCAACTATCTGTCCTAATGCATCTCAAATCCAAGTTCCTTAGGGAACCATCTGGTGTGACTTTATATTTAGGCTGCCCAGTTTCTCTGTCAGATACTGCTCCAACAGAAATAAAAGGAAACTAGAATCATGTATTCCAGTATCTGCAGACATTACTATTTGAAAACCAGTGCATAAGTGAAAGATTATAATGAAATGCAACCAGAAACACTAGGATTGGTGAAGATTGGTGCGTAATCAAGGCAGTTATAGTGTTCATCATGTAGAGTGTGACAGACAGATAGATGTGGGTCAGGTAAACAGTTAAATTAAATGCATAATGTACATTATAGTAATACTAAACATAAGTCATACTAGCCGACTGTACTTTATAGAACACTGATTCTCTCCACATAATACCTTCAATTTAGATACATTTTATTGTTCATTTGTAATGTTTAAATATTCTTTTCCACATTTAAATATATTTTGCTGTACATTATTATTACACCATGACAGATAATAAAGTACTTATAACAGTTCAGGTCAGAATTGAAAGAAAGGCTTAATGTAGAAAATATATAATTCTGATTTCCATGTTATGCATTGGCCATAGTGCTTTAAAAAAATGTAACTAACCCAAATGTCGGAAAAAGAAACCATTACGATGTAATCCGATAATATGTTACATGTAATGTGTTACTCCCCAACATTGGAAATAACCATTACAATTGTATTATTATTTGTGAAAACATGTATTTATGTATTGTAACAGGGCAGTGAGGGGGTTAAAATCCTCCCTGCCAAACACACATGCAAATGTGTGTGATTTAATTGGTTAATTGTTTTGGCAGTTGGCCCTGCCAATTGTAAATGGGCGCCAGCTGCCTATATCTGTTTCTGTGGGGAATATAAATCCTACAGCCAAATCATTCGGACATCGTAGGACTAAGCGAAGTACAGCAAAAAGACGAAGGACTACTAGAACTCAAGAGTGGACATCTTCTCTTCTACCGAGGCACTACAGATGGATAAACAGGAGGCATTGGATTCAGTCCACAAGAAAATCAAGAATAACATAATAGAGATTGACAGTGCGTCAGAGAGGTTCACAAGACTGATAATGAAAGTTTCAAGGAAGTATGAACTTCAGGTCATCCAAGTATATGCACCAACAACAAGCTATTCAGATGAAGAAGTCAAAGATTTTTATGAAGAAGTACAAGAACTACACGAAAATGGGAAGAGCCATCATCGGTGAGTTCAACACCAAAATAGGTCAGCAAATTTGGATATGGCGACAGGAACGAGAAGGGTGACAAATTTGCAGGAAACTTATTCATCATGAACACCTTCTTCCAGAAGAAACCCATCAGGAAATGTACATGGAGAAGACCCAACGGAGTGAAGAATGAAATTGACTACATATTCTCCAACAAGAAGCACACCGAACAAAATGTCTTACTAAACAATTTTAACACAGGAAGTGACCACAGACTTTTAAGATGCAAGTCTTGGAGAGAGCAAAACTCGTGATGACGAAATCCAACACAATTGAATCTAGAAGCAAAGCCTGTTGTTTCAACTGAACCTGAAGCATATATTCAGCGCTCTTCAAGATCTGCAAAAAGATGAGGTAAACAAAATCTATGAGGAAGTGACACAAGAAATTGCAGAAACAGCAAAAAACATTGCTGGAACACAGTACAAAATGCGACCAGAAGATCACGCAAGAGAAAAGAAGGGAAATGAAACAAACAGTAGCTCTGAAGTCAAAGATTGAATACATTGAGCTCTGCAAGACAGTAAGAAAGCACATTACTGAGGATATATGGTAATTCAACTGTAGGTTGGTAGACGGATAGAAGGATATTACCACCTCCATGCTTGACAGTAAGTATGGTGTTCTTTTCTTTGTACACCTCACCAGACTTTCTCCAAATATAACGACTATCAGCGTGACCAAATAGCTCGATTTTTATTTAATCTCGCCACAGAACCTTTGACCAGAACTCATATCCATCATTCAAATGCCGTTTTGCAAACTTTAAGCGATTGTCCTCGTGACGTTTTCCTAAGAGTGGCTTTTTCCTTGGTCTGCGACCATTGAGACCTTCACCTTGCAATACTCGAGCTATGGTTGAAATGGAAACCCCAGTCTCACTTGCAGCCAGTTCACTTTGAATATATTTGGCAGTCAATCTTGGATTGTTATTAACCTTCCTCACAATTCTTCTACTTGTTCTTGGTGAAAGAACCTTCTTTTTTCCAGACCGAGGGAGAGTTGTGACAGTACCATGAGTCTTGTACTTCTTGATAATAGAAACAATAGTTGAAATTGGGATACTCCAATGCTTGGAAATCTTCTTGTATCCTTCTCCAGCTTTATGACAATAAATAATTTTCTGCCTAAGGTCTTCAGATAACTCTTTACTTTTTCCCATATTGACTTACGGGTAATGATAGCAATCATCCTATGCCTAACGCTTTTATACTCTCTAAGAATGTTCACCTACAATCCAGCATTTTCTAGACTTTTCTAGAATCAGGTTCTGCATTATCATATTGAAATTGATAGCACCTTGTAGACAATACTATCATAGCATCAAAGGGTATGATTACTTTTGAATTAGCATTTTTTTTATGTAAATATCTGTTTCATATGTAAAATATAGGTCAAGTATATGGATTTGTGGTTATGAATAGTTCAGTTACATAAAAGTTGTCAATACATTTGGGATTTTTCACATTTGTTCCAGTTAGTATGGTACTATAAATCTTTAGTCTATAGAAATTGTTAGACTAAGTTAGTCCTGTGCTTTAGTATCCTCTAGAGGGCAGCAGCAGTTACTTTGGGTTTGTTGTATTTGAGGACATTTTTAGTATGCAGCTGGGGACTATCGTGAGCTGCACGTTCGTTGCAATTGGTATTTAACTTGCGTACTAGTTTAGTACGGCCCTCCATACTAACCATGGGATCATCCCCAGTTAGTACACTGCTTTCAGTTCGTTGCAATTGACCCAGAGTGTCCAACTGTATTCAAACTGGCCAGGAGGACTCTGAAAATGTTATGAATGCTAAGGTCTGCTTAAAAGTAAACTCAGCAGGAACTAAAACATTTAATCTGTTTTCCCCATTTTTCTAATATATTATTCATTAATGAAACAAGTAGGTAAGATCTGCAGAGTTGAAAGTTCACATAGCATTTAAAGGTATTCATGGCACCATTTCATTTTATAATGTGAGTTATATGCGAGTCTCAAACAAGACGATTAAAACATTTCATAGTAATTTGTTTTGTACGTCACCTGGTTTGTACAGCATTTTATTTCATTTTTATTTATATATATATTTTTTAATTATTTTACCGAACATGATAGATTTTTAAGAAGAAACTACAGAAAAGGGGCAAGAGTATATCCCAGTTGAGAAAAGTCATTTTTCGCACTTCCTTTATGTTTCACAGTTCTTTTATCACAGGAACATTTTAAATGTAATTCAATGGCACTTTTCTCATGTGGGATATGACTTGTAGCCAATGTTTTTTTGCTGTATATTGATTAAGCAATATAATCTGCAGGGTTTTTTCACAAGTCCAAAAACAATGGGAGTTTGGTCACACAACATACATGTCTAAGTGGTTCCTACTTTTTATGAGTCAAATGGCAATAATTTGAAACGCTGAATCAATCACATAAAAAACAAAACAATGGAGAGGTCTCTAAACCCCTTGTACTGTATGTTTTGCTATTTTCCTAAAATTTAGTGATGGGTACAAAGCCTCACCCGCTTCGACTCGTCTCGAACCATTAGAAGCAAACAGTGTTGTGAATCAAAGGTTCAATTGGTTCGCATGAAGCAATACATCACGTGACACAAACGGCAACAGTTCTACGGATCCTCTGAAGCTGCAGACGCTCAGGGTATTCAGTCACGCCGCTCACGGAGTAAAATCTTGCTGACGGTGTTGTAGGTGCACTATCGAAACGTTTTAATGGTATATTTACAAAAGAAGACACAAACCACTAATACAACGCTTTACTTTGAATCAATAATGCTTTGTTGACATAGGTTAGAACTGGAAGGAAGAATATACCGTTTGTCAAATTACATTTTAAAATATATATGCTGGCTACTACTATATGAAATTGGGGGAGTTTAATTATTGTTAATTATTATAAAAATAAATGTAATGATTATTTGAGATGTTTTCCAGAAATAATTGTTAATAAAATGTCTTTTCAAACCTTTGTCAAAGAAGTCTTTTATTCAATATTATTTCATTGTGATACATCAACAAAATAAATATAATTTATAAATATCAAATTGCTATACTATTGAAAAAACACCATTACACCTTAAAGCACCATATGTTGTTGAATGTTTGTGTTATTAATGTGGGATCCGTGGAGGCTCTATGAGATTAGTGAGATGAAGTAATCAACCTCAGTTCAGAGGTCTGGGTTCACGTCTGCCAAGTCATATATGTAATATGCTTTTTTTTTTTTTATAAAAATATATATGGATGTATATGTAGAAATCTTTGCGTTCAAGTATGTTTTACTGAAATGTAATAAAATAAACATTATTATTATGTTATGTTTCTATATATTATGCACTTTAAAAACACTTTTTTTTAAAATGTCCATTAGGCTTTAATTGACTTGGGGTTACACCTCAAGTATGTTGTATGCTTAATAATAATCTAGCCATCCGAGAGACACCGATGTGACACTGAACTAATGACCCATTAATGCTATGCCTAATACTAGAATGCCTATGAGTTTTGGAGAGGGTCTTCAACTGATTCAACTACGTTAGTGCGGAGCTTCAAATCATTCACGAGGTTCATTGCTTCATTGAGGCTTCAAATCATTCATGAGGTTCATTGCCTCATGAGGCTTCAAATCGCTCACAGGAGCTCATTGAGGCTTCAGATCAGTCACATGATTCAGTGATTCACTACTTCAGGTGATTCAAATGACCACTGCTTCATGTGAAGCAAACAAATGACGTAACCCGCTTCGAACCATCTGAAGCAAACAGTGTTCCGCATGAAGCAACAGACCACGTGATCTGACTGAACCAGAATCAATACAATGCTTCGTTGAAATATAGCCTAGATTACTCCTGGAAGGAAGCATTTATTATTTCTTTCTCTTTTTTTTCAATTTGTTTATTTAAAAAAATATCAGCAAATATGATTCTTTTAGTTTTGCATTTTGGAAAATGTAATTATTATTATTTTTTAAAATCTAAAACAAGTTCTCTACACGCACACTTCCTCACAGGAGCAGGGATTCGATCCTGCGCTTGACAAGCATTTCTAATTATATGACTTACTAACTTGTTGCGCCACCGGCAAACTTGCTAACAAATAAAATATCAAATATCTTACTCGTTTCAACACTAATTTTCCAGCCGAGTACATCTGAGGTCAGATATGCCTGCCTTTCTAAAGCAACATTATCGTGTTTTCGATTGTACAACAATTTTACATTTCAAGTATGATAATGCATATGCGTGACTGGCTTTTTTTGGGGTAATCACATGTGTGGTTGATATATAACCAGATAACAGAGAAATTATAAAATGTAACTTTATTTTGTAAGTCACAAATAACACTGACAGAGCCTGTAAAAAGCGTGCTTTACGGTGTCTTTCGTGTACATTAGGCTACAGATCATTATTTCTAAATGCCAAGTTCCAGGCAATAGCAGCCTGTGTGTAACTCATATGTTCAAGTTCAAGTATGTTCAATGACGCGGCTCTACCAATAGATGTCACTATGGAGCACGAAGCGCTTCAAGTGATTCGGCTCAGTGAATCTTTTATGAAGCAAATGGTTCAGAGGGTTCAGTGGTTCAAGAGGCTTCATTTTTCCCACCACTACTAAAATTGCAAAACAGTACAAAATCACAGCACAAACACTCACCCCCAAACTCATCCTTCAAACAAAGGATTTCTAACTATTTTTATACATGTGGCCACTCCCCAATTAGCACTCAGTTACCTAAATGAGGAAAGGCCACACCTGTGATTGTTGGCAGGGACAGCATTAACCCCATCCCTGCCAACTTTACATTCCCTCACACACACACTATTTACAATTGAGGGCCTTCGCCCTGCCACAGTGAGGAATGTGCACAGTATGTGCATGCTACTTCACAGCTATGACGGTGGAGAGAAAGACTTTCTAAGATGCGTGGAATCACCACCAATGATGCAGTGAACAGCTTTATGTTTTAACATACAGCTGAATGTGAGGAAAAATTACGTTTGTTTTTTTTACTAAAGACATTTTTATCTTTTATCTGTTATTTCACTTAACAGAAATTATGGAATAATGGAAGTTCAGAAACGAAAAGTAAACTTTCGGCAATAACATTTCAAACACATCTTCAGAGTGGTAGAAAATGTTGGGATACAAAGGGGAGTTTTATTGTAATTTTACAAAATCATACACATACTTTAAATTACTTTTGGTACATAGATAAATATGCTTTTTTATCTTACCCTATTTTACAAAGTGGTTCTGAATTATGTTGATCCAGTAGAAGTGTATTTCTCTTAGCTGCAGCTGTATTTTGCTGTCTTTAGTGGCATTGAATTGCTTGTAGCAATGCGTTTGGCCATACATACTCTGACACTGTGACCTTTCACCTCTGTTGTCTCCATCTGCTTCTGTACTGGGAGCCAACAGAGTGTAAAGTCCAAAGCATACTGCTTGTCAAAGTTGGCATATGCCTACTACCAAAGTCAGCTGGTTAATATAATAAAACTAACAAACTGAAGTTTGATACTCTATGGCAATTTCAAGTAGGCTTTAACAGTAGAATGGAGATGTAGTATGGTGCAACTTATCCTAGTTCTCTATTACAATTAGGGCAAAGATTTTGCTTCAGCTGTAGAGATCTACTGACATGTGAAATACTGCATTCAGCCTTGGGCTCTCGTTTCAGCAATACTGTCCAAGAGTAAAATACAAAATCATTTAAGTGGGCTCATAAATCACCCAATGCCACTTTAAATGTGCTCGGAGGCTACGGACGAGTGCAGTTCTGTACAATGATTGTACCTGTACCTGCTCTGTATTGTACATGCTGCTATAGCGTAATTATACTGCCCAGCAAACCAAACATATACATCATATTATTACCATGTTTTCCCTTCGGTCCAAAAATTAAAACAATCTGAAGGCACTGATAACTCAGGCAATATTTATTTTTCTCACACATAGCAAGCTGACACAAATTATTATTATTATTTAGTTATTAGCAGACGCCCTTATCCAGGGCAACTTACAATTGTTACAAGATATCACATTATTTTTACATACAATTACCCATTTATACAGTTGGGTTTTTACTGGTGCAATCTAGGTAAAGCACCTTGCAGAAAACAGAGGTTTTCTCCACAAGTTCAGGGACAGGCTAGGCCTTGGAAAGTGTGATGTGCATCACGCTGAGCTCCGAAAGCCAAGGATTATCAAAAGATAAGGGAGCTGTCGCCGAGAACTGGTTCAATCCATTTGAAAGTCAGCAAGAAATGGTCAGTTTGTGAACTGCAATAGCTGTGTCTGAAGATATAACTGATGATCTTCTCAATGTAAAGGCGGTTGGAAAGAGTAAATATCAGAAGTTCCGAGAAGAACGACTGGAGAGTGTGACTCCAAAGTACACATTTCATGACAAGCTGACAAAACAGGAGTTGAAGACATTCTCAGATATGACAAAAAAAGAAAATGAAAATGAAAGCAAAAGGGCAAGGATCTTATTCTCAAAGCAGACAGGAAACTCTTTGGCCAAATGATCCTGATAGCCCAGACCAGGAAAGAGCTACACATGAAGAATGTCTTGTTAGCAGCCCTCAGAGAAAATGCCCAAAGTTCAAGAATTGACATTGTATTTGACAGACTAAACCGATGTCAGGACTTAGGAATTTAGTACAAGAACATAATTGGGGGCCAAATGGTTCGCAGAGATGTTATAAAATTACAAAGGACACCAGTGAGGAGATGCCTGATTTAGAGTCGCACCAAGAAGAAGCAGATAGAAGACTTCTACTCCATGCTTCTCATGCTGCAAAATCTGGAAGCAGAGCAGTTGTCATTACTTCTGAGGACACGGATGTGTTTCTGCTCTGCCTTGCCTTCAATTATGTAATTCATGCACCTCTCTTTGTGAAATGTGGAACTTGCACTCGCACAAAATTCACCAGTAAAGTCTGCAGTGCCTGTTCTCCAAACTGGACAAGTTTACCTGTCAGTTGTATGGATCTAATTCTGAAGACATCAAGGTAAATGACTTTCGGTATCAGCTATTCTGCAGCAGTGAGATTGAGTCGCATCAGTTACCCCCATGTGCTGATTGTTTAAACATGCACAGACAGCCAATTATCAAACAGCCATATGGAAGAGGTGCTTGGAAAACAGGCCTGACATTCCAAGTCCCATTGGATTTGGGTGGAAGCTTGAGTCTGGATGGCCAAGATGACCTTACTATCGACTGGATGGATGGTCCTCCAGCACCTGAAGCAGTGTTGGAACTTCTGGCCTGCAAATGTGCAAGATCCTGTCAGCTACCAGACTCCCCATACATGAGCAATAGAATGAAGTGCTCAGACATGTGCAAACTCAAGACTTGTTGGTCTCTCAAGTGACAATGAACTTGATGAATTAGAGTTCTAATACAAATACAAAGCAAAAAAACAGGATGTATCTAGTTAAAAGTGTTCATTTTGATATAAAAAATAGTTATTGTAATTAACTTTGTCATAATTGTTTATTAAAACTGATTTACAATGATTCTCTGTTCATATAATGAAGAGTATTTGTGTAGTATTGCTTTTTCATCAGTATTAGGGGGGTGATTGTAAGTGATGGATTTTTATATAAGCTGCTATAATACCTTTTTATCATCCACAGGTATAGGGCTTTCAAAAATGCATTGTTAGAATTTGCCCCTCTGGGTGGTACCAATGAGTCAAAATTTAGGTACCGGGCTCATGGACTAAAAGGCATGTGTGTGGTAATCGAATGATTACATGAGTTTCTGTGTTCTCTTTGTTAGCTGAATCAAGATGCCACTCTCTGGACGAAGGATGAGCTCCCCGACGAGGCGCAGCTCATCTCGTTGCTGTTTGGCCTCTACTTGGAAATGGCGCAGTATCTTGGAGAGAATAACTTTCTCCTCCATCAGTGCAAAGCGTTGACCTGCAGCCGGGCAAAAAAGAACACCATAACAATTACTTGTCTTTTTCCTTCAATGCAGGTAATTAACAAGTTCACAGAGCAGTCTTTATGCCTAATAATCCAGACTCAATTAGAGAAGCAGACATATGAAAGTTAATACTCAACTCAGTTAACTGCCAGAGAGAGTTCATTCCATTATGTCAATAGTTTAAACAGTAAACATGATCTATATTTGAATAGATTCCAGTGTGCTCCAGTCTAAAGAAGAGTTTTGATACATGGTATGTTATGCTTAATGGAGATTGTGCTGTAGTGTAGGGGATTTTTAAGAGTTTTGAGAAAGCTCGTAGCTCTGAGTAAGGGTGAAGAAAAAAATACTAAAGAAAAAAAAGAAAACTCATAAAGACCTGCTGTTGCCTGATACTATATTGCCGCTAAATAAAACTAATAATATTCTTAACAGCATCAAAAATAATATATTAGTGCAATGGTGCCCCCTTAAGGAAATTGAGGATTAATGTATTTTTAAGGGACCAGTTCAAAGTGGAAAGTTGCAGATGAAAATGTGATCCAGTTCTACCTCATACAGTATTTCACTGTACATACCTATGCAGTTTCTTAGCCCTGCTGAAAATGGAACAAATGCAAAAGGGTGTCTCTTGGAGGAATTCTCTGGGAGGAAGCGCTCTGGTCTGAACTCCTCAGGGTCTGGGAAGTGCCTGGGGTCACGGTGCAGAGCATATGGGATAATGATAGCATTGGCTCCTTTCGGCACTTTAAAACCATCTGCATCGAAACAGCAAGAGGTTCATAATTACAAACGTAGAAACAGAGCTAGGTGATGTAGTCTTCTAACTCACTAGCCATTTCACATCATACCCAGAGTCCCGGGGCTGAATCTGTCTTAGGTTACAAATAAAATATGTTTAGGTTTCACAACTCTCTGCACTGCTCTGTCATATTCCGTAGAGCAGGGATGCTCAATTCCAGCCTTGAGGTCCACAGTCCACTTGGTATTTGCTTCACCTGTACCCTAATTTACTTTACTGAACCAAATGAACCTTCACCAAGAGGACTCTGGACCTTTAGGACTATATTTGCACACCCCTGCCATAGAGTGTACTGCTTTTATCATTCAGTTAACTCCCCTTACTATTAAACACAAGTGAGAAGTATAATGTTTTTGTATTATTATTATTATTATTATTATTATTAATTCAACTATTTTCCAAGAAAACACAATCATATATTTTTTGTGCTTTGTACAGTTTAAACCTTACATCTACATCTAACTCTGTGATCTGGGATACAGTTTGAAATTTTAGATAGAACTGACTTCTTGAAACCAAAGTCTGTTCCATTCCTATCACACATCTTGTGACTATCCTAACTGCCTCAACCTTAAAGTTGTGCTCTTGCAAAGGAAAGTAATAACATGTGCATGTTAGCAGTGGCTACATTTTACATTGGTACCTTGTTTACAATTCTGTTTCACATATATTTTTCATTCAACTGAATTGAGAGTCAACTGAATTGATAATTACTTCTCCAAAGCAACTTGAGGTGGGGGATCATTAATGAATATTTATGCATCCCATCACAATTAAAACACCTCCCTGTCTGCCCATAGTGGCCCAATACCTTAGTGACAGTGTTTTGGCAGGTACTTCCATATTTTTGTATATCTATATGTACTTGTACTGTTACTTACTTATGTTACAGTCTTCACAAAAGGTACGTCCAAAAAAAGGAACTGATGGGAATAAGCGGAGAGACTCCTTAATAACACACTCGAGGTATCGCAGCCTCTTCAGATCTTCCATGGATACAGGGCGGTCAGAGGTACCTGATACAAAACATAAAAATATATTAATCAATTTTCCTGAAATGACATTACGAAAACAAATGGAAATGCAGAATTCGGCAAGTATAATTTGGTCTTTAATATTAAACAGACCAGTCTAAAAATCCATACACAGAAAATTTCATGAGTGTCCCCAGTATCGTAAATGTAAATACCCAGATATAACTTGGGCATATCGTGCAATATGTGCTGATGGAATATTGGACTAGATTCGCAAACTTTTTACTCCAAATCACTGTTAGCATCAGCAAAGTAAAACACCAGTTATAGTTCTAAAACAATTTAAGACTAAAACCAAGTCACTAAATTTATTCCTGCGTTAGTTTATTTCTGATTTGGTATCTTTATTGTGTGTGTTCTTTTTTAAGTAACGTGCAAAGATAACCTAACTAGCACACTGTGGTATACAGAAACTTACCAAACACTTCGTCAAGTTCTTTATGAACTTTTCTCTGTTCCTCTGGATGAGAGCCTAACAAATGAATTGCCCAATTCATAGCAGCGGCTGTGGTATCGTGTCCCTAATGCGAAAACAGAAACAAATAAAAAAAACACATACACCTTACAATTAAAAGCCGATTCAAATCATAACTAGATATTCACATACATTTGTCACACTATAGTGCACTGTCTCATTGTGACCTATTCTGAAGCCAGTGTAAAAGCATAAGGACATTTTCTGAGAAAAATAAGACTTCATTAAAATCAACGCTGTATTTAAAAAAAAAAAAAAAAAAAAAAAAAGGTAACATTCCCACTCGTGGATCATTTTAATTAGTAGTTTTTAAACTATAAATAGCCTGGCTAAACGGCAGTTGGGAATTCAATTCGAAGCGACAGAAGAGGGATTGGGCTCGCCCCAGGTTCGGCTGCCGGAGCGGGGCTGAAGCGTCTCATCTCCCGGAGAAAGCTGCAGCTCCTCTCGCGCAAAAAAGTAAATATATTAAGAAAGATAACCACGTAATAGGCCTAATATTTATTTAGTTATAAAACAAATGCTGAATAAGATGTCTGTGTTATAAAGTGCCAGCGCAGCTTTTCTTCAGTTCAGATACTGTATCAAAAGGGAGAGACAGAAACAGAAGTTAGACTGAGAAGTTGTTTACAGTTTGAACACCGGTACTGTACTTACTGTAGAAATATTGCATGAATCACTAGTATAGGGAATTGGGGGACATGCTGTAGGAGCGTTATATGTGAGGCGCATTATAACCGAGAGCCTTATAGCCAGGGTGCACTATATATATATATATATATATAATGTCAAAAATACATAGCTGAGTTTTAAAATAAGTAGGCTTCCATTTAGATGTACTGTAGTTTTTGTTGGTACAGTACAATATTTTTGACAGAAGTATTTTAATTCAGAACAATATTACTCTGAAAATGTCACTTGCCAAGAGATGTCTGTGGACACGTGAACTGTAATACAGTGCATACTTTTAAATCCGGTACGTATTGTGGCAGTATGTAAAATTGCGCATTAACAACCAAACAGCAAAATGAAATTAATGTGACCCATGCACAGAACTGCGTAAAATGTAAAAGGCAATGCAATTTAGCAAAAGATTAAAAAAAACACAACACCAGTTCCCAGAATTAAAACTGTATCCAAAGTCAGAATTCTAAATTGCGTAAGTTGATAAGTCTCGATAAGGCCCCAATGTCACAGTTCACTTGCAAATGAAAATGCACAAAAGCAACTAAAGATCACAGATTAAAATGCATCACTGTATCTAAAACTGTTTAATGGTTAACTTTTATATTATCATAGCTTATCTAGTTCGCTTTGTTTTTGCTGCATTTTTGTCATGTGGAATTGGAGGAAGCGCTGTGTAACTGCACAATAAAGACAGACTGATTTGGCTTGAGAGAAAGAAAAACTCAGGCTATGACAGATACACAAGTACATTTGTAACATTGAAGAGATGGGCTTTGTATCAGAAAAGTGGTGACAGAGTCGCAAATCGCGTGTGATGGGTTAATTTTTTACATTATATATATATATAAATAATGGGGATTGATTTTATTGTTAATACAAGGGCGGTAAAACGCGACTGACATGTAACAGGTAACGGTTATCCGAGTGCTCTGTGTGTGTGTGTGTGTGCGTTTTAGAACAACCCAATTTTTCCAGTTTTTATTGAAATTTAAGCAGTTCAAGTCCAGTGAATAATCTGAAATGGTACAAAGGTAAGCGGTAAACTGCCAGAGGTTAAAAAAAAAAGTTTAGGTTACCAAAAACTGAAAAATAATGTACATTTCAGAGTTATACAAAAAGGCCTTTTTCAGGGAACAAGTAATGGGTTAACAACTTACAGCTGTTCTGCAGCAATGGAAGTAAATTAAGCCTTGAAAGTTGATGCTAACAATTCCTACAGGTGTCCCAACTTTTGTTGATTACTTACAAACCCTCTGTCTGTATAAAAGCAGTGTTGGAACAGACTGTGTTATCACACCCTCTTAAGCATTATTTGGACAGTATTGTACTGCAGGAAGTAATATATTGCTCTCATAATGGCGAGAAAAAGGCAATTAACAAAGGAAGACAGACAGACTATTATAACCCTTAAAAGTGTAGGTCTTTCCTTTAGAGAAATTGCAAAGAAAGCCAAGGTGTCAGTGAGTACAGTTTCCTACACCATCAAAAGTCACTTGGAAACTGGAGGAAACTCTGACAGGAAGAGGTCTGGCATACCCAAAGCCACAACAGAATCAGAAGACAAGTTTCTGAGAGTCAAAAGCTTGCGTGATAGGCGGCTCACAGGACAACAGCTTCAAGCACAGCTTAACACTGGTCGAAGTAAGCAAGTCTCAGTTTCAACTGTGAAGAGAAGACTTCGAGCTGCAGGTTTGACAGGTCGAGTGGCAGTAAGAAAGCCATTGCTAAGATGGCAAAATAAGAAAAAGAGGCTTGCCTGGGCCATGAAGCACTGCCAGTGGACTACTGAAGACTGGAAGGTGGTCTTATGGAACGATGAATCAAAATTTGAAATCTTCGGTTCATCACGCAGGGTTTTTGTACGCTGTCGAGTAGGCGAAAGGATGGTTCCTCGGTGTGTGACACCAACTGTCAAACATGGAGGAGGAAGCGTGATGTTCTGGGGCTCTTTTGCTGGATCCAGAGTCGGCGACTTGCACAGAGTGAGTGGCACCCTGAACCAAAACTGCTACCACAGCATTTTGCAGCGCCATGCAATACCCTCTGGTATACGCCTAGTTGGTCAGGGGTTCATCTACAGCAAGATAATGACCCAAAACATACCTCCAGGCTATGTCAGAACTACCTTAGAAGAAAAGAACAAGACGGTAGGCTTCAAATCATGGAATGGCCAGCACAGTCTCCAGACTTAAACCCCATCGAGCTGGTTTGGGATGAACTGGATAGAAGGGTGAAAGCAAAGCAACCTACAAGTGCAACACATTTGTGGGAACTTCTGCAACAGTGTTGGGAAGAACTTTCCGAACAATATTTGATTTCCATTGTAGAAAGAATGCCACGAGTGTGTTCGGCTGTTATATCTGCAAAAGGTGGCTACTTTGAGGAATCAAAAATTTAGATTAAATTTTGTTAAACAAAACGATTCCATGATTTCTTTTTTATCTACAATTGTTTATTTGTTCTATGCTTTAATTTCAGAGTGCATTGAGACATTAAACTGCGTAAATTTCAATAAAAACTGGAAAAATGGAGGTGTTCTAAAACTTTTGACCGGTAGTCTGTAATATATATATATATATATATATATATATATATATATATATATATATATATATATATATATATATATATATGTATATATTGTAGTTTGCGTAAGTATTTACCCCCCTGCAAAGTTTTCACATTTTGTTGGCACCTGATCGTACTCCATGACGCTTTCAAATTAGACTTTACATGTAGAATCTACACAAACTACTCCACATTGATAAAGTTAAAAAAATGCATATAGAATATAAATAAGTAAGATTTACAGAGAAAAACAGATTAATCTCAGTTGCATAAATATTCAACCCCTTTGCTACTGCAGCCCTAAGTCAGCTCTGGTGCAAATGATTTGTTTGAAAGGTCACAAGATTAGTGAAATGGTTTCAGCCTGTGTACTCAAACTCACATAGTGATCCAATCACAAAGTGATCCAACAACCATGAAGACCAAGGAGCTTTCGAAACAAGTCAGAGATAAAGTGGTGGAGAGGCACAGAGCAGGAGAAGGGTACAAGAACATTTCAAAGGCGCTGATTATCCCTCTCAGCACAGTAAAGTCCATCATTAAGTGGAAGATGCATCATACTACCCAGACACTACGCAGATCAAGTCGCCCTCCCAAACTGAGCAGCCAGGCAAGCAGGAAACTGGTTTGGGATGTCACTCTGAAGCCAACAAGGACCTTGAGAGATCTGCAAAGTTCTGTGTCTGAGATGGGAGTCATTGTTCACACATCAACACTAAGCCGATCCCTACACAAAGCTGGCCTGTAAGGACGGGTGGCAAGAAAGAAGCCATAACTCAAAAAGCCTCATCTTAAAGCACTATGGAGTTTGCGAAAAAGCATGTAGATGATACTGCGGACATGTGGAAAAAGGTTTTGTGGTCAGACAAAACAAAAATTGAACTTTTCGGTCTAAATTCCAAGCGTCTGCTGCAAGCCCAACACTGCACATTACCCAGTCAACACCATCCCAACTGTCAAGCATGGTGGTGGCAGCATCATGTTATGGGGATGCTTCTCTTCAGCAGGGACTGGGAAGCTTGTCAGGATAGAGGGGAGAATGGATGGCGCAAAGTACAGACGAATCCTTGAGGAAAACCTGTTTGAGTAAAAGGAAATTCACATTTTAGCAGGACAATGACCCGAAGCACAAAGCCAAAGCCATACTGGAGTGGTTGAACAAGAAGACAATTAATGTTCTTGAGTGGACCAGTCAAAGTCCTGACTTGAAACCAATCAAATTTATGGCGAGACTTGAAGATTGCAGTCCATCGACGTTCCCCAACAAACTTATCAGAACTGGAGCAATTTTCCCATGAAAAACTTCACCCTACCATTCAAAGCTAGTAGAGACCTATCCAAAAAGACATAGCAGTTATTGCTGCAAAAAGGTGCTTCTACCAAGTACTGACTTAAGGGGCTGAATACTTATGCAACCAGTAAATTTAATTTTGTACATTTTCTTTGCAAGTTTTGCTGACATTTAACGTCCTCCTCATATAACAGTGTTCAGTTTAACCACTACAGCTTTGAATAAAAAAAGTTAGTTTGAAAAACTGTGCATACATTATTTGTAATTCAACAAAATGTGACATTATTGGTAGGGGGTGAATACTTCTCCAAACCACTGCATATATATATATATATATATATATATATATATATATATATATATATATATATATATATATACACATACAGTACTGTGCAAAAGTTTTAGGCAGGTGTGAAAAAATGCTGTAAAGTAAGAATGCTTTCAAAAATAGACATGTTAATAGATTACATTTATCAATTAACTAAATGCAAAGTGAGTGAACAGAAGAAAAATCTAAATCAAATCCATATTTGGTGTGACCACCCTTTGCCTTCAAAACAGCATCAATTCTTCTAGGTACACTTATACACGTTATATTGCTTTCACAGCAATATAACAGAAGACCACTGGCACCAATTCCCAGCTAAGCTAATTTAATACATTTTGTGGTACAAACGTAACTTTTTTTTGTTCTTGGTAGGTACCCATGATACTGTAGATGCTACTTAAGGCTAGTGTACAATGAATTTAATCTTATTGCTAAAGGACAGACAAGTCTAGGCTTAAAGCAATCATCTATCTGACAACCAAACACATAAAAAAATAAGGTCAAATAAGCTTGCCAGGGCTACTTCCAGCAGATTTCAGTTGTTAATAAAGAATTGATTGGTACAGCCTTTATAGTAGAAAGTTGGCAAGGTTATGTCACAAACAGGCTCTTCACTGCTAAAGTCTTGTGAACAAAAGGTACTGCTTTCAGACATGTTTCCATGCAACCCCCCCACCCTCTCAAAATCAAAAACAACAAAACAACAAACTTGCTTTTGGTCAATTTGTGCAACATTGTAGTGTGAGATGGCGACTTACTTTTAACCTTTGCCTGAACAATATTTTAAATTTCAAACCGCATATTCGTATTTGTACAGCATGCTTTTGTACAGTGTAAGCTTCAATACTTTTTTGCATGAATGTACAACCTCATATATATAGGTTTTACCTGAGTGTTTAAAAAGTCATGAAAGAATTACATCGGACATCGAAGGATTCGCTCATCTTGAGTAGAAAACCGATACAACTGGTCAATCTTTTTTTCTAAATTTATTTAACTGGTTTTCATAAAATGTTATCTTTTTGCTTTCAACCTATTTTGATCAATATTGCCGTTTCCTCCTGTTTAGCAGAATATGAATAGCTGACTGTGAGCTCTGGAGCAAAACCAGGCAGGGACTCATTGAAAAATGAAAATGTTTTTGCACGAAAGCAAGAGAGGAGCATTATTAGCGTACAAAAACTGGAGCAGAGCAAAATCACTGAACGTCAGCCAGTAATAGTTTACCTCAAACATAAAGGTGTCCACTTCCTCCCGGATATTCTCCTGGCTTAGGCAATTGCCTTGCTCATCCGTGGCATTCAGGAGCATGTCAAGAAAAGCTTTTCTTTTCTTTTTGACAGTGTGGTCTGTGTCACTATCAGAGCTCAAAGAATCCCTTTCAGGATTGGCCATATTTCGTGCCCTCTCAGCAATGACCTGGGCAAACACATTTTTTTAAAAAGTGGTTATGTATTTATTTTGTTGTTGTAATCTGCCTATATATTTAAAATTATAAATGGCATGAAGTGTTCGATTTTAATGATTTAAATTTTGACTGACTGAAGAGAACCCTAGTATTTTATACCATAATCAGTGACGCAGCCTAATAACAAAATTATTACTTACACTCTCAGTGAAGGAGTGCAGAATTTTCAAGTTTCTGTTATGCTTCCTTCCTTCACCGAACACATAATATACAAGATCTGACCAAAACCATGGCATCTTCTGTCTACGATGTATTATATCACTCATCCTGTAAAAACAATTAAAAACAAGCCGGGTAGTAAAAGCAACACATGCAATACAAGTACATTATACATCGTTGGAGTACAAATGACTACTGTAGTACACAAAGTCAACTCACATGCTCATCTATGTCTACTTCTTACTCTACTAGTCACATGGACCTTTTTCATGTCCTTTTGGTCTGCCCCTACAAATGTACAGCACATCTGCAGCAAATTAACCTTCTTGATAACTCTTCCCCTCCAATTTATTTTATATACTTAGTTTAGAAAAACAGATAAATATACATATTTACAATTTGACCGTAGATTACTTACTATTCTGTTTTCTTTTTTAATGAATAGTGTGTTTATTTCTGGTTTGGTAGCTTTATTTTGTGTGCTTTTATTTTGTGTGCTTTATTTTGGGTGAGTTTTGAGATTACTGTAATCATACTGTATAAGAATAATGCATCTTCAACCCCCACCCCCGGGCTGTACAGTAGGTAGCACAGTGGGCTAATTCTAGTCTTTCATATTCTAACCCTCTGGAGATCTGGCCTTGAATCTGGCTCAAGTCACACAGGTACTGAGTTTGGTGGTCACAAGATTTCACCCAGTATTCATTACAAAACCACCATACATTTTACAATTGGCAGTCCTTGCTTGAGAGAGGCCCATGACAAACGTCTGGACTGAAGTTTGCTTGCAGTGCTCCAGTGCAAGAGAGAGCTCTCATGGGGCAAGACGGTGTATTACATTCACAGAAAAATTCTATTTTAAAAGAATGCTACGAGCTGCTAAATTTAGTTGATAACATGCATTTATTTATTTTTATTTCATTGAATTCACATGGGTGGGACGTCCTTTAAAACTGTAACCATGCCATTGATATTTTATACTGCACTTACCTATAAACAGCCTTAACATATTCAGAATCAGAGTTACTCTGAGCATAGATGTTCTTTCCCATCGCAGTTTCTAATGGAAACAATTCACAATATTAGGACCCTATCTCATTTTCATCCTATCTCAGTTTCATCCAATGACACATATTAAAATGAACAGTGCATTATCTTTACTAATTTTAATCTATTCTTTAGTGGTGTCTGTGAATCATTAAAATGCATGGTAAAATTAAACTGTTTAAAAGGAGGCAGATTTTTTTTTACAGGATGTTGATGGAAAGGCAATGAAAATAGCATGTATTGTTTTGTTAAACTGTAGAACATCAGTCAACTATTAAAGTTTGTTTTAAAAAATAAATGTCTTGGTGGGGGGTCCCAGAGTGGCTCATCTGGTAGAAGCGCAGCCGTGTGGTGCGCACGGTGAGTCACACAGCTGATTCAACGCTCTTTTCTTTACTTGAATACAATTCAATATAAATTTAAATGGATTAATGATGGCAAAGTGCTATTTTTGATAGCGGGTTCACAACGCTAGGTGAAAACCATTCTTTACATACGCAGCATTTTTAGTGACAGGTAAAGTTCCACTTTACGGCAGCTAAACACATTTTTGGCAGCAACATGGGTGTTTTGCAGCTGCAAATCATTATTTATAAAAAAATACTGTAAATTTACTTGCCACAGATAATATCCAAGGCACAGAGAGTGATGTGACTGAAGCAGTTGAAGGTTTCCTTATCAGAGTGCTTTTCCAGTTTCTGGACCAATATATCTGACTGCTCATTCATAACCTCCAAGAATTCAGTCAAGATTGAAAAATGAAATGTTGGCGTTAACATCTTTCTTCGTGAACGCCATTTTTCACCAGTGCTAGAACAAAAACAAATCGTTATTTTAGCCTTTTGGAGATACTTTCTATCCAATTTAATTTCCTAAAGTATAACTGAAAATATGTTACACATTTGAGTACTTGTAACACATTTTATAGCATAAACATTAGAGGAGTATAATTAGGGCTCCTGTCTTTCGGTTTTTATTAATTTCATTTTTGGGGGCTTATTTTTAGCTATTTTCAAGTTTTATGTAAATGTTTTTTTTTGTTTTATTTTTAGGGTTTTTGCTTTTTATTTACTGTATGAAATTATTGTTTTCAGTTACTTTCCAAAATGCTTGGGCATTTTTTTCTGTCACAATAGTAGTAACTCGACAGTACTTGCACACGTAGTTGTACCTTTTTTCCTTTACTGTCTTCCATACTAAATCCTTGTGGTCACGGGCACATCTTCTGGGGTTTTTGTGTGTCTAGACTTTTTTTTTTCTGGGGTTTTTGTGTGTCTAGGCAGTTTTTGTGTGTCTAGGCATTTCGCCACAATTTGCAATCCTGTTTTAAATTCTCACTATCAAACTAATATAGCTTTAAATCAAGTGAGCAAGCCATCTACTGAATTGTAATCTCATTTTAAATCTCGTAAACGGAGTCCAATAGAAATGTTGAATTTGCTGCCACTCAGTAGTTGGGGTGGGTTTAAAGTAATCAGAATTAATCGATGATACATACAAGTGGGAAGGAGGGTCATTGTCCAACTGCACGAAAGGTAGTTATTTTTGTTTTTTTAAGTCGTTTTTTTATTTTGTTTTTAAATGGGAAAGCGGTGAAGTCAATGTGAATTGAGTAACCGCTTCCAGTGTTTATTGGCTATACACCAATTCATTTATTATTTTTTTTTGTTTCAGGGGTGTTTTATCGTTTATCAGTTAAAAATGAAAATCAGAAGCCCCAAGTATAATATTGGAAATCATTTTGGCATATTCTAATTCTAAAGATATTTAAAGTTGTTAGCTTTCATACTGACTTGGATAATAACACACAATATAACAGAAGATTAAGAGTAATTGTGTGCCACAGGTGGACATCACTTCACAGCAAAAGATCAGCAAAAGACAGAGAGAAGTCTGGCCTCCAGGTAAAAGCTGAGCAAGGGATGCATTCCAATATTACAGTACTGTTCAAAAACACTGTCCTTTCATTAACATTGACTGGAACTTAGTAGAATACACTTGTTTTTTTGGGGGGGGGGGTTTTGGTTTTTTTTAAAAAAAAATTAGTCGTTGCCAATTATTTTTATTATTTTCTCCCAATTTGGAATGGCCAATTATTTATTACGGTCGGCTCACCGCTACCACCCCTGCGCTGACTCGGGAGGGCGAAGATGAACACACGCTGTCCTCCGAAGCGTGTGCCGACCGCTTTTTTCACACTGCAGACTCACCATGCAGCCACCCAAGAGCTACAGCGTCGGAGGACAACGCAGCTCTCGGGCAGCTACAGGCAAGCCCGCAGGCGCCCGGCCAGACTACAGGGGTTGCTGGTGCGCGGTGAGCCGAGGACGCCCTGACAGACCTAACCCTCCCTCCCCCTGGGCGACGCTCGGCCAATTGTGCGCCGCCCCTTGGGAGCTCCCGTCCTCGATCGGCAAAGGAATAGCCTGGATTCGAACACGCGACTTGCAGGCTATAGAGCGCATCCTGCACTCACGTGGAGCACCTTTACTGGATGCGCCACTCGGGAGCCCCTCACACTTGTTTTTTTAAGATTAATTGGTCGGAAGGAATGATAAGCACTAGAAGTCAGACATTTATGACTGAATTGGTTTATTTATTTCCATTAAAGACACTGGATCTTTTTAATTAATTATAGCAGGGCTGTCTTTTTGCAAAGTGTCTTAGTGCTGAAAGAGTTCTACAATATGTAAATACCTTGTCAACAGGCCTGTGCCCAGCCATGGATGTAAAAATATGTATGCATATGATTTTTCGATATGCCTGGAGCTGCTCAGCATCACCTAAAAAGAAATTGTGTTTATTGGAAACACCTGCACTATATAGTAGGCTACATACTTGTTGTGAAAGATTTTGATAGTGTGCTGATAATACAATAGGCACTATAGTAATTATTCTCAAAAGTGATTTGTTTCTGGGTAATTCTAAAGAACAGACTTTGTTGCAGATTTCTCTTAAGAAATTAACACTGATAATCTTCATAAGTGATACCAATCATATAAAAAACCCACCTTATTTTACTTTTTCATGCAAAATCAAAAAGATGTGCAGTAAACTTCATAATGTAGGAGTCATTGTGATTCACTCCAAATTCCATTTGTTTTTAGAATGAATTGTACAGTAACATGATTGCTACGTTGTAAGACGCAGTGTTGTTTATGGTAATTATACCAACAATATATTAGAAGTCATAGTGTAATAGACTGCATATCATCATTTACCAATCCAGCATCCTTATCACTAAATGTTTTCCTTTCCATAAATAGATCTGTGCCTGACTTGTTATTCATGAGTTGTTGTTATGTAACAGCACAAAGTGCTCGAGATAGAGATATACAATGGTTAATGATTACACAAATTAGTATACATTCACCTTGCACACTTTCCAAACAATGTATTATTATTATTATTATTATTATTATTAGTCGTAGTATTCTTATTATTATATTCATTTACAGTTTGTATTAATTATGCACAGTCAGGCATCTTAATTCAAAAATGGAAAAAAGGTATTCCTTACCTCAACGTTTTCTGCATGATACAGCAGCACAAATGGCAATGTGCCCAACCATATCTTCAATAGTGGTGCATTCCTGTGTTCAGCAGTTATCTCTGCCATTTGACTAAAGAAATCTTAAATATAAATCATACAGTTGTTAAATATCTGTATTCTGAAATAACTGTCACCCAAAGAAATGGCTGCATTGACTATATCACCCTCAAGGGTTTATTTAATATACACAGTACCACAATGGTAATAATCTCAACGCTCAAAAATAAAATAAAGAACAGTGTTTAATGAAAGAAAACGGTTTGTGTTTAAAGTGATTGTACCCAACAATATAGTCTTACTTGCAGTGCACGTCCATGTATTATATGTGTCAAATGTGCAGTTTTGAAAGAAACGCATATTAGAGGAACCAGTATTTTTATTTTAAAATATGGTATCTGGTTCTGCACAGTTGAAGAAATCTCAGTTTTCAAGCCATGCTTTCAGTTGCACTTGCTTGATCATTTCACCTGGAGCAGATTCCCCAACTGACTTGCATGCTTTACGCTAGTAACATGCTTTTACCCAGAAGTTAATAGGCTTCGTTTTTTTCAAAATATATACCTGCCGACAAAACCTAAAGAGAAGTCCTCATGGAATTAAGAGTATCAGCACACCCCTACCATATAATATGTTTTAAATTGAAAGAAACAAGTGTGACTGCACCTTTGAGACCTAGCTACTTTTTTTTTCTCTTCCAAGGCCACAAGAATAATTTATCTATGTTTTAACACAGTACTAAGACAGAAATAAGAAGCAACTGCGTGTGTAAAATATTTATAAACTACTTAGTTTACACACACTTTGTTATCCTGGTAAAGCAGCTTGCACTAAATCCATTTCAAATAAAAATGTTTTTCATATACAATAATGAACAATGTCCAATTTGTATATGTCCCTTACCTTCTCTACTGGGTTTAGAATAAAAAGCATTGCCCAGAATTTTATAAATAGGGATATGTAGAGTACAGGCGTGTTTCATTTGCTCCACTAATGCACGTAGATGCTGAGGAACTGGAGAATTGTTACCAGGGCTAACAATCTGACTGCCGTATCTGTCTTCCACCTCCTTGTATTGCTTATTGTTTCTTTTGGGGTTTGTATTTATATAGTTAAACAAGAAAATGCAATATAAAACTTTTACTTGGCATCTACCTGTGGCACACTTAGTTTTACTTTTGTACAGATATTTGCCGGTCCAGAGGACAGACAATTGGAATGTAACCCATTATAAATAAATTGCAACATTCAACATAAAAAGCAACGTGCGCTTTGCATACATTATTAAACCTACTATAGTTTAAACACCCATATTACTTTTAAATAAATAATCATGTGGCTTTTCCCTCTCCGGTCTGCGTAACAGTACTCCGCAAAATATTATTCCTATCCTTAATGTATGTATCCCTTACCTCCTCCATCAGCTTTAAAATGAAGAGCATTGCCGAAAATTGGATAGGTAGGGCTAAGTCCGGGTATGGGTTTCATTTGAATCCATTTGTGCACGTATGAACTCAGGAACTTGAAAGTGACAATTGTTATCACGGCAATGAAAATGGCAACTCCTGTTGCGCCGATCAACAACATCCCAATCTCTATAGACATCTTCGTAAGGGGTGCGATTTCAGTGGGGTTTTTTTTATTATTCAGCACTGTAATTATTTTTTTTCCTTGTTTTATGTAAAGGAATAAGTAACGATAGATGAAACGAAAGAGGACTATGTTGTGTTTGTGAAAGGAGAATCCACCCTCTAATCACATATGTAATCAAACTGTTCCAGTAAGAAATGAATATAACTGAAGTTCCTTTCAAAACACAAGACGTGAGGAAAGCGAAATTGATTCCAGCCTTATTTTTCACTTGTCACGTGATAGGGGTGTGACGTTTCAGCGATGACGTATTTTTAAACTGCGCGCGCATAGGCCACCACGAACAAGGTCTCAATAGTGTACGCCTCCTTGTCGTTTTTTTTGTTTGGTCCTCCTCCACTGCGTCAACCTTTCAGCCGGTTGCCAAGTCCGCTTATAATAAACGGGATTGGGCTTGTTTTTTTGAGAGTCGCGGTTGGAATTTGATTCGCGTGTTTAAATTTGCATAAACGCCCACTCTACATGGGCTGCGCTTATTTTGGTCTTGTTTTGAAGAACGAGGTCGTTATTTTTCGGTCAGAAATCTGGCAACCCTGCCCAGCGTGTCTTGTCTAGGGCGGTGCGCAAACGTTTTATATGCCGCCCCTTTTTCTTAGCATACATGTAACTTAAATTTTTTTATGGCCATTAAACAATTAAATCTGATAAAAAATATTCTGTAAAAAAATATATATATATCTGGGTTTTCATAATTTTATTTTATTTTATTTTGCCAGCTAAACCTTAAGCTAACATGCAAATGAGCCCCCGCCCACTGACGTGTTTGATTTGGCGTTGATTTATGGCATTGTTATTTATGCATTTATGCATTTATTAAAAATGTTATATGTTTACAAACAATGCACGTGATATACATTAAACAGTTTTTTTCCAAATGAAATTAATAGATGTGTGCACAGAAAATCATTTCTGTATTCTGGGAATCACCAGTTATGGAATGTTGCATTTGAATTCTGAGAATTCTGTGAGCAGCAGTGTGTCAGTTGTAGATGTTTTCTGTTCTTGAGAGCTAAAGAAAAAGCAACACTAAACTATGGATGAAGGTAGTCCATTGAAGCTTCTTCCAGCCAGAAAGTGGCTGCGTTTTACCACAGATTGGCCCAGGCCCAATATAATATGTCAGTCCAACACCAATGGACATTTAAGACAGACTAAGTCAGAAGGTGTAAAGACATTTTGCGAAGGAGGAGGTGCTTTATCTGTCAAAAGTCACAAAGGAAACAAGCATTTCATAGCAGTCCAAAGTAAAAATAGTGAAACCTCTCTTAGAAATGCAGCAAAGAACCTAAAAGACCATGCCATGCTTTTGAACCTGTCTTCTATGTCTTATTGCTGCTAATGCAAACTATCATAGTCTTGTCGTGACAATTACAACTGCAGAGCAAAGCATGCTTGGCAGAAGGAAGACACACATGTGTCAATATATATATGCAGGCATTTGAGGAGCTAGTAAAACCTATTCACTTTGAGCTTGTGAAGGGTCATCCCTTTGAATTAGCTGCATTGCTTAGGCAATATAAGGAACTGCTTGGTAATAGGGTTCCTGACATTCATGTACCGCAAAATTATGGTGGTGATACAAGTGGTGACCAAATTTTATTTCTGCAAGCCCACAACAGGAGGTGGTGTAGTCCAGTGGTTAAAGAAAAGGGCTTGTAACCACGAGGTCCCCAGTTCAAATCCCAGCTCAGCCACTGACTTACTGTGTGACCCTGAGCAAGTCACTTAACCTCCTTGTGCTCCGTCTTTTGGGTGAGATGTTGTTGTAAGTGACTCTGCAGCTGATGCATAGTTCACACACCCTAGTCTCTGTAAATTGCCTTGGATAAAGGCATCTGCTAAATAAACAAATAATAATAAGTCACTAATTGTTAGCAGTGCCATCACACTAAATCATGCCATAGACGAAGTTGATCATTTGAAACAAAAGTTTAATGAAAGCCTGTACATGGATGTTGCAGATGTGCAACCTAGTTGTACACTCTATCATGCAGCTCAGATTATAAAAAACATCTTTTTTTAATATAAAAGATGGGTTTAAAATGAGTTTAAGACAGATTATAAAAGCTGGGTTTAAACCATCCTGTATGGAAAATATATCCTTTGGTTTGGGTTTTAATTATAGTATGCTGAACTGTTGAGAGTGGGTAAATAAGGTTTAAACCAAGGGAAATTACCCTAACATTTTAATAAGTGTGAATCAGTTAATGCAGATACTGTAACATTTATAAGACTATACTTTAATGAACGTGTAGTGGATTAGCCCTGGGGAGGGGCTAGTGATACGGGAGGGTATAAGTATCTGTGTAGAGCTCATTTGAAGAACTATTTGAGACTCCAGTGAGGCTGGAGTGACTGAGTATCTGTGTATAATATCTGTGTTAAATACAGGCTTGTGGATTTGATTTTGTTAATAATCAGTGTTTTGTACTGCCAATTTTCACTTGAGGCTTAAATAAAAGCTTATAGCATTTTAATCTCGACTTTTGACTGTTTCCTGCCACCTGCAATAGCCACTTGACCACGATACTTTACACTGACTGTGAGTTATTTGGCCAGAGTGATTGACCTAAAGGAGGTATTTAAGTATGAGCTCACAAGTGTCCCTGTGTCACTCATTTAAATGGTACCTAAAAAAAATGTGGAAACAAAGCAAATCTGATGATCAAATTGACACACCTACATGCTGGTTGGTAGACGGCATTTGACTATTGCAGATGATAAAGGGAACCATTGGGATTACATTTGGCGAGCTTGCAAAGAGACTTTTAGACACCCTACTGGCCAAGTTGCAAGCTGTGTTCGATTGGATGTAGTTTTTGATCGATACGATCATGAGGACTCAATAAAAGCAGGGTAACGAAATCGAAAGTAAGGTTAAGACAGCAGTTGAGTAAAAATCCACAGTCTGTGCAGCAAGCTACCCATGACCCTACACAAATTCTACAGCAATCCATGCAACAAGGAGTACTTTGCAGCTTTTCTATCACACCTATGGTGTGATGTAGCAAGTAAAACCCTGGACCCTGGGAAGGAGTTAGTCATTGCAGGTGGTTTTAATGACAAAGTGATGGCAAAGTCTGTGTTAAGAGAAAGTGTTACAGAAGTTCCAGCACTTTACACATGAGGAAGCAGATACACGTCTCTTCTTACATGCCCATGACTAGCCATGTTGTCACCAGATTCAGATGTAGGAATTCTTTGTGTGCATTTTGCATCACAACTGGCTAGCCAGGAACTTTGGCTAAGGACTGGCATAAAGGACAATCAGTGCTTGATTTCCTCACATACCATTGCAAAAACATGTGGTTCAAACCTGTGTGATATGTTCCCTGCACCGTATGCTATCACAGGTTGTGACTCAATAAGTGCACTGGCAGGAATTCGGAAAGTAAAGCCACTGAGAACTGTTTCTAAAAATCTTGCTAATTTTGTTGGACTACAAAACTTGGGCAAAACTATGGTGTTATCATTGGATGCTTTCAGTGCTGTGGAGAGACCTCTGTATGGTGACGAACCTGATGGTGATGAGTATCTGTTGCGCTACAAGAACCAAAATAATGTCACTTGTATAATGGTGGCAATACTAATGACACAGCAAGCAGCTCCTGGTACACTTTTACAGTTAGTTGCATGTGGGTGTAGGAAATCTGAGTGCAAAAGTTACTGCAGTTGT
The DNA here is from genome assembly GCF_902713425.1 of Acipenser ruthenus. Taxonomy (NCBI): domain Eukaryota; kingdom Metazoa; phylum Chordata; class Actinopteri; order Acipenseriformes; family Acipenseridae; genus Acipenser; species Acipenser ruthenus. Next base: position 31,273 of record NW_026708178.1, on the reverse strand, counting down.
ACTAGGAACCGACTTGCCTGCACTTAAGCCTGTGGATGCATGAATGAAGATTGCTGCCAAAATCCTTACAAAGTTCAAATTATTGTAAATGATTCTGAATTTGATGAAGAACAAGATTCCAACTCTGATCAGTAACTGATGTAAATTCACATCAGCTCAATATATTCAATAAAACTGACATACTGGTTCTATTAACTGACCCCGTTTTAAAAAATATTTTGACTTTTACACAGCTCATTTTCAAACAAAAAATATTATAAATTATGAACAAAAGAGGACTGGCTTATTTATATTGGCCTATTGTCCTATTAAATGAGCGGAATTTTGGAAAAATGTAGGAAGTACCTACTTCTATAAAAAGGGTCCTAGCTCAGCCCTGCCTCATGTTATTATTATTATTATTATTTATTTCTTAGCAGATGACCTTATCCAGGGCGACTTACAATTGTTACAAGATATCACATTATTTTACATACAATTACATTATTTTATTTTTTTACACATTATTTTTAAATACAATTACCCATTTATACAGTTGGGTTTTTACTGGAGCAATCTAGGTAAAGTACCTTGCTCAAGGGTACAGCAGCAGTGTCCCCCACCTGGGATTGAACCCACAACCCTCCGGGTCAAGAGTCCAGAGCCCTAACCACTACTCCACACTGCTCCACAATGTTGACCCCCAGGAGTCCCTCAATCAGGCTGACACAGGTATAATTTTATTCCTCTCGGGGGCAAAAATAACTAAATAAGCCTCTTTTCTTGTTTCAGTCAATGTTCATTACATCATAGTTCGGCCAGCGTATAGGGGTGGCTCGAGCTCCAATGGACAAAGCCATGGGCCAACGTATATTACGTTTCATCATGGGCATGTCATTTCAAATCTTTGTGCATGTCTCCTTTCTCAATGTCTTATCAATTTACTGCTGTTGCTGGGACTTGTTTAGTATAATCCGCGGCAGACAATTAACTTGACCTTTGGATGGAATACAGTGTGACGATGCCAGGGGTTATAAGCTGCACTTCAGAATGCAATTTGATATTTGGACATGAACTAATATACTGGGTATTTATTTACTAAATTGATATATTGTTTAAAACATTTCTATGACGTCCTTTTAATTTGTTAATTTTACAATTAAACTAAAAACCAACATATATTTCTTTCTTTCGTCACTTCAGCTCTAAATGTACTCATATTTATTGTGTGAAGGGTTCTGCAGCTTCCTACATGATCAATACATGGGTCATTCTACCATTGGGGTGCCTTTTTGCATCCAGAGGCCATATTTTGGATAAAACAACTGATTTTGCTTGATACATCATAAAGCATTATGTAATTCATATTCACATGCTCTAGAAAAAAAAAGATGGATCTCAAGAATATTATATAAAAAATACAAAGCATACAAAACATTGAATTCACACTTCAAAATATTTAAAAAAGACAATTACGTTTACAATATTATATGTATTGTTTACAGTATGTTCATTTATAAGTAGTTATTATTAACAGCAACTAATAACTAATTTCTCATCATCTTCATCAGCTGATATCTATGACACCTCCTTTTTATCAAGTGCTCTTGAACTAAAACTGGGATCACTAAAATCAGAACAGGACATTTTGAAATGCATTCCCCTTTGTCTGCTTCTCCTGATGATTTGGGTCTGTAGTGTCTGTTAATTTGAGTCTGGCTGTTATCCCATGAACGTGCACACCAACCCCGAGTGTCTTCACTGCTGCATAAAAGAGTCAGACTAGAACTTTTTAACATCATCTAAGTAGCAGGGGTCAATTTGCAATGGCAGTACATCACACAACACTGCCTGTTAACATGCAAAAACATTATTGTTGTATTGCATTTCATTTCTCCTTGGTTGATAAATGTTAATATTGTTTTTCTCCCTGCAGAACAAATGGGGTCAAACTTTACAGTCGTTAATACAGTATGAAACTGGGCCTGGTTTCAGATGATTTACATGACTGACACAGTGGGGCTTTGTTTAGTACTTTCAAATGGCCAAAAACAAGCACTTTTTAAAACTCTGACACTATTGCTTGTGTATGTTACACGTACAATATCCATTTAAAAACCACATGGAAAAACAAATGTCATTTTTATTGGGGACATAATACAATAGTTGTACTTTATTCTTTAAAACACCCTTTTTATGGCTACCGCCTGCTCTTTGTGAAGGGAAAAACAAAAGATAACTGTGAAAGATATGACTAGGTATAACTTAAATATTTGTATTAGGTCTCAACAAAAGCTTGTGTAACATCTTCACAAGCTACAAAAGACATGCATACAGTACTTGAATAAACAATATCAAACGTTTTGAATATAAAACTATTCTTTTAAATTAACTTCATGGTTCAGAATATGAAAACGTATTTCTTATTTTCAATGAGTGCAAGAATGGGCTAAAAGGGTTTTCTTGGCACAGAAAAATACATTTATATATACAGCATACACCATTAACTTTTTATGGAGTACTATAGTTTTAGGATGTAAATCTACTAATAATGTTGCACAATGTAGTTGTTTAACATGTTATCCAATGCTAGCTCTCTCAAGAGGTGTAGCATAAACACATATACACAATTTGAAATGTTTTTCCATAGACATCAGGTCAAATAAAGATGTAAAATCAAATGTCACGATGTACAGGAAAGCAGTACAATTGACTGCAGTTTGAAAGTAAATTAAATTCTAAAAGTGCTTCCACAACATTGATTGTTCTGCATAGTTCTAAAAAAAAAAAAAAAATTAAATATGAGAATATATGACTATAAATTAAAACAAATGGCAGGGCATGAGCCAAATGTAATAAAATAATAATAAAAACAGATACAAACACTGTACATAAATATATAATATTCTTATAATATATTAATTTTGAATAATAAAAAAAAATAACTTGATCCTGAAAATAAAGTGCTAAAATCAGAAAAGGAGCACATACATATATATATAGTAGCAATCTGTACTAAGTGTTATGTGTTGTATCGTTTTGTGTCACTGTTTTGTCTATGTCCTAAGTGCCTGTGCAAGTGAGTGAGTGAGCCTGTCAGTACAGCTGGGGGGATGAGACCCAGGCCCCCCCTAAAGTAGCAAACCAAGCACATTATATATATATGACAAAGGTATGTTAAAATACTGAAACATTGGGAAGTTGGCTCTTTGAGCAAAATATATATATAACAGCAGGACTTGTGTGTGCGTGTGTGTGTGTGTATAGTGTAGTCATGACATGCAACATAGGGTTACATATTATAATCCTGTTATATTCCCATATTGCAAATACACACCCACCCAATTAATGTATGTTATACACAAAAGCATTTACAAAATAAAATCAAAAGTGCGCTTTCAATACTGTATAAAAAAGTACAATATGTATATATACACACATCAGCTGTCATGTGCTGTTTATTTTTTTATTTGAGTAAATAAAATTGGTGTTCTTGTGTTCCCTGTCCCTGTTTAGGTGAATACAGTTCATGACGAGACCATCTGAAATTTCTTTTTTCCATATGTTAGATTCCGATTTAAAGCTCTTGGCTGATGAGGACCTTAAGGTAAAAGTAAAAATATATATAAATGCAATATATATATGTTAGCGTTACATACTATAATGAACAAATATAATAAAGGCTAATAACCACAAACAACATACAATGAGGAATAAAAATATGTTTTCATTAAACTGAAGAACCACACATTAAAATGTGTTAATAAGGTGTATCGTTGAAAATTACTACTAAATTAAAAGCGACAAACTGCACAAATTGCAAAAAAAAAGGAACTACCATTTCAATATATAACACAAGCCAAACTTTCTTACTTTTAAAAACAGCAGTGTTATCCATAAAACAAAGGGTTTTAATCATAATTGTTGCAGAAAGTGGTCCCTACTGTTTGAAGGTGTAAAGAGCTATGCTATGTAACCTGCCAGAGTCTGAATGGCTGTGGGACCCCTATGTCTTTACACAATCTATCAGTTCAGGCTCCACATCTTCATTGGTTATATACTAATCATTATTCTTACAACAGTGTTATACATGAAAAGCTTACCCCATGGTGGTTGGCACTTCTCTTCTTCACCCTCAATGAAGGTGTGATTTAAAAGCTGCCGTTGTTGATGATGCAGAGGTTCAGAGAAGTTACTGGAACCGGAACAAGAAATTCCAACGCTGACTCCAGTCACACCGATACACGCATGGTCAGCTAAAAGTTTAAAAAATATAGATCACATTGTAGTTATTTACATACTGTAATGGGTTCATCCTACCATTTAATACAATCAGCTGAGATGCCGAGTCAGTATTATTATTTATTTCTTAGCAGACGCCCTTATCCAGGGCGACTTACAATTGTTACAACATATCACATTATACATTATTTCACATTATACAGATATCACATTATTTTTACATACAATTACCCATTTATACAGTTGGGTTTTTACTGGAGCAATCTAGGTAAAGTACCTTGCTCAAGGGTACAACAGCAGTGTCCCCCACTGGGGATTGAACCCACAACCCTCCGGGTCAAGAGTCCAGAGCCCTAACCACTACACCACACTGAGTCTTTACATTGATGCCGGTGACAGGGTAGCGTCACAGCCCAGGCTGGCTACCAGCAGGAATTTGACCCAGAGACAGAAAGCTGCAGTTTAAGCACTGGTGTGCATGTTTATTTAAAGAAATAAATAAAAGGTTTAAACAAAAGATTAAACAGTTGTAAACACAATTACCTCCAAACTCCTCCCTCTACCAGACAAAGGATTTCCCATTCCTTGTATGGCCACTCCCCAGTTAGCACCAATTACCTAACTGGGGAATGGCCACACCTGAGAATACTGGTAGGGACAGATTTAACCCCATCCCTGCCAACCTTACATTCCCACACACACTATGTACAGCAGCAGGGCTTCTGTCCTGCCATAATGCCATATGACAGGGGTCTACAATCCTGACTCAGCAAGGGGAGAATGTAATGGGTTCCCCTAGCACAGTGGTGGGCAATTCTGGTCCTGGAGGGCCAGTGTCCCTACTGGTTTTTGTTCCAACTGTTCCCTAATTACTTAATTGGACCAATTAAGTGTTTATTAGAAGCTTAATTGGACAGTTGGAACAAACACCAGGAGGGACATCAGCCCTCCAGGACCGGAATTGCCCACCTCTGCCCTAGCAGCTGATCATCAACATAAGATTACTTTCCTGTGCAGCTAGCTCTTTAGTGCATAGTTCTCTTTCAGTACCTAGTTGTATTTATCTTTTTAATTTAATGAACGGAGATGCCAATCCATTCTAATAAGCAAAGTTTAATTATATTTTGGGAAAATTTGCCCGACTGCAAATAAGTCAAAAGGACAAAGGAGGGCATTATACCTTGTTGCTATATGGAGTATGATGCTGCATTTACACTAACTTTATTCTGGTTACAAGAGAAAATAAGTCAAAAAGATTTTGCTTAGAATTTACAGATTTATAATTCCACTATCTAGTGGCTCAGATTAGAAATGCACTTTCTACAGAAGGGGTAGGCAACCCTGGTCCTGGAGTGCCACAGACACTTCTGGTTCGTAAAAGTGTGTCTTTAACTGTTTTTTAAAAGGAATGTCATTCCAAAGTTTGGGCGCATAGCAGCAAAAAGCCCTATTGCCCATTGAGCGAAGCTTAGTTTTGGGTATTGTCAATAAACCCGAGGATGAAGAACGTAGATTATGTATGGGTGTGTAACGTGTAAGCAATTCAACAATGTAACATGGAGCTAAACCGTTCAGAGCCTTATAGGTTAACAACAGTGTTTTAAAATCAGTCCCGCTCTCCACCAGCAAACAGTGCAGAGAAGCAAGAACCGGTGTAATATGGGCACCCAGTTTAGTGCCAGTTAAAATGCGATCAGTGGAGTTCTGAATATATTGTAGCCTGCTAATAGCAGCCTTGGAGACACCTGCAAACAACACGTTGCAATAATCAAGCCAGGAAGAAACAAAAGCATGAACTAGCCTTTCTGCATCAGGCACAGACAACATAGGGCGCAGACGAGCAATGTTACGAAGGTGAAAAAAGGACACCTTGGTGACATTGCGGATATGTGACTCGAAAGTAAGGCTAGGGTCAAAGACCACACCAAGATTCCTAACTACAGAGCTAGATTTAACTTCAAGCCAATCGTTCACTGTGCTAAAAGAGTCTAAATTTCTAAGTTGTCGAGGCGAGCCAGCAGGATTGTGGCACTCCAGGACCAGGGTTGCCTACCCCTGTTCTACAGTAGTAGTGGAGTTTATATAAATGTCATGAGGAAGGAGGCTTTATGAATGATCATTATGGGTGTGCAACTGTGATTTCCTAAAATATCATATAGTTTTATAGGGGCCCACAACTGACCCATATACAGTAAACCCCTCCACATAACAAAATCAACTAGCTTGATATTTTGGAGTTACTTGAGGCTGAAAATTACATTCCACACCTTTACTATCAACATAATGTATTGCATGATAATGCTGCAAACATATTTCAATTTGTGTCTTTTCTCCAGTGTACAGTTAATTCATTTAAACAAGCAAGCTATATCTTATCTTACATTCTTATGTAACAAAAGGTCAATGAGGCCAAACTTCATATGAGGATAACAACATACGCAGTTAAGCTTGTCTATACATAAAACAATGCCTTCATCACAACTCATGACTTTAGCAGCTTGTGGTGTCAAACCTGTGAATAAGCCCAAGCCAAGAGCTAATGACTCCTGTTCCATGTGCTGTAATCTACTTCTCAAAATGTGAATCAACTCTACCTGGCACCCATAACTTTAAAAACAGTCAATGGTGGTATATGTAGTAATACTAAAATAAATGTATCCAATGCAACGACAAGACCAGAAGTCTTTCAGTATCAGTGTCTTCACCTGTACAAGATCCTCTCCCGGTCCGAGTGCGGCAAGCAAAATCCAAAGGGGTGAAAGACCTTTTAAATGGCGTGTCCGACTGAAAGAGAAAATAAAGATGTATCTGTTTCAGCTATCTATCATTTTTGTACATGCATTGTACAGACAATAGTTTAAAAAAATGTGTATATGGTACATGCTAGAACTAGTAACCTTGCTCAGGGGTGAAATTCTCAACAAAAAAAGTGCAGGTATTCATATCCGCAGCCAGGTGTAAACATTAAAAAATAATTAGACAAATTGAGTGCCAGTGAATAAATACTTGTAAAATGTATAAATATCGGTACACAGTACATTTTTAATACAAAATAAACCTAAAAAATAACTGATAGAATATAACCAATTCATCATAAACAAAGAAGCTGAAAATACTGAAAGCTTTGTATCCTCTGCATGTATCACTCAGTCATGTACTGTAATATAACATCTAAGTTAAACCTTAAATGACAAGCATTAAGAAACATTACACTATGCAGCAATTGCTGAAGAGGGAGAGCTTTGTTTGAAGATGTCCTAAAATGCTGATGGTGATGTTATAAACAAAAAGTGTATAAAAAAAAACAACTGTGTTATAAAAATTATACAAAAAGGTCAAACATTACACAACAGGGGCTGAAATACCCCTCTCATTTTTTATGTAACAGACAAATTTGCAACATATATCCCTGTTATTTCTTTTACGTATTACTTAACCTACAATAATATATTCTAGGTGCTTCTCTGTTGTGTTTCTCTCTCGATTAATTATCATGAACTATTCCAAAAAAAAGGATACTCAAAGCTGAACGAGAGTAAATGTGATGGAATTATGTGAGTGTTACACATACTGTACACCTTCAATTGATTTTTTCATCATGGCGTGATCATCTTCCCCCACACACACTTCCTGGCAATCTTTTTTAAACAGATTTGCTAGTCAGCACGGCAAATACTTAAATGAACATTTTACCACTCTGCATTGTGAATCAGTATTAAACCTTTTAAAAATGCAACATGTTTCGTCTGTTAAGAGAAAGGGAGAATGCTGGGTGTGTTTACCTACAGTCAACATTTGGTTGGAGAAGTGATGCTTTCAGATATACAATCTATATCTTTATAAATCTAGATACACAAATATTTTTTTTAAAATTGTACATTATTGTTGTTATTTAACAGCTGCTCGTGATTAAAAAATATATATTTCACACTTGTAAAGAAAGTTTCAGCTAGACTTTTAGACTTTTATCAGATAATTATTATTCACTGGACATGAGGGCTGCATGGAAGAAGAGACCTCAGGAATTGGTAATATACTGTATATGTGCTTATAAATTAGAGAAGAGTAAGGAGATTCCCCTTGGCTCACGGAGAGCTGCCCTCGTGGAGGTGAGACCGAACCGATCAGTCTCCAAGACTGGGAAGAAACTGATACTTCCCTCAAGGGGAACCTAGAGGTGAGAGAATGGGAATTTGACAGTGATAGATACATTTGGCCAGGGGTCTCCCTTGATTCACGGAGAACCTTCCTTGAGGAGGACGAATCCAGCGGCGTCAGGGCTTCTAAGGTTGGGAAGTGAGGGGTTTAAATAGCGGATTAGCAGATGTTATTGGTAGGAAGGAAACGGGGAGGAGCCCTCGTTCATGCCACCCGATTAACACACAAATTTACAATAACTAGCATTTTTTTTCTCACAGAATGGTCAATCAACTTCCATTAATCAACTGGATTTATGAAGAGTTTAATTTAACACCGTAAAACTTTATGTAGCTAGCGTGGACACAAGCACGACTTGATTTTTTTTTATCTTCATGCGAGTAACATTCAAAAACTCAATAACTTGGTTTTTAAAGTCATTATGTACATTAAGAAAACAATGATATATTATTTTTCTCTGTAGAGCTGTTCCCAGAATGCATTGATACACATACTTTACTTTGAAATGGATTTTATTTCACAGAAAACAGCTATATTTTACAAATTCCATCATATTCATTGTTTTTAAGGTTTAAAGAAAAAAACTAAAATATGAAATCAGGAGTGTGATGGGGACCATTGCACACCCTGCCACACTATAACTTTTCTTTTGTTTAAAATAAGACCCTGATAAAGGAATTTCAGGAAACCGCCGACTTACCTGTATTCCAGTAACATATCTATCACTGTCCACATCATCACTAGCTGTTGTCCCGGAAGACACAGATAAATAAAAGACATTTGTTTTTGAAAAAGTTTTCCAAACGCTTGTTCTTCTTCTTCACTCTGTGTTGTTGGTCATTGTATGTCTTTGTGTATACTGCATCATGAAAACCCACCCTTGGGAACAGTTCTACAATGCCTGCAGGCATTATATTTTTATAAACAGGCACTGGACGACCACCGGTCTTGTGTATAGTTTAAGTCTGTAATTATTTCATGTTTTTATATTTATATATCTGAATTAGTTTCTTAATTGTTGTTTGTTATATGAATTGTTATTTCCTGTGTATTGCCTTCCTGTTATGGTTTAGGGTGCTTTACCTTTAAGGTAACAATCTCATTAAAGTGAATGAATTGCACCTGTAAAAGTGGGCAGGGTTAAGCAGGTATAAAGAGGGCTAATTACGACACAGATTTTTGCTGTGATTTCCCAAAGCTGGGGCTATAGGGAAGTATAGTACAATCTATACAAATTTATTTTATTTTGAAAGTTAGTTATTTTTGTTTATCTCTTGATTTATTGTTTTGCTATTTTTATTTATTTTTCACAGCAAATATTTGCAAAGTGGTTTGCTGCATTAGAAGGTGAACGTTGTTTCCTTTTATAAATAAACTGAACTCTTGTTATTAAAAAAGAAAGTTTGACTTCGGATGATTTTCTTTATTTAATCCCGGGGACTTGGCTAAAAGGGACCCTGTGACAAGCAGACTAAATTAAACATTTCAGAATAGTAAACTTACATCAGATGTCATTCATTTTATGAACAACCATCTTTTACTTTCCATTCCTGCAACAGAGAATTAGTAGTCGATATCAGGGAAGGGTACCGACAGCACATTATTTTGATAACGTTATTGACCAATCATATAAATCCTTAGGCAGATGAGACTGACCAATTGGTTTAATAATGATTGGCACCAAAGCTGCCAAATAACTTCTCATCATGATCTTGCTGCCAAGAACTAAGGTAAATAGGTCATCCACTGCCATTGGCATTAAAATAAATCCTGGTACTGAGTACTGGCAGAATTTCACCCCTGACCTTGTGTTCTCAAGAGCACCACTGCACAAACGGATACATGTACCTGGGTAAGCTCTTTTTTAAAGCACATATCCCATTTATAAAATACAGTTTTTGTATTATAGTTTAAATTAATCAAAATCTACACAATATGCAGTATGTTTTGTCAAAGTATGGCATGCAAAGTAATATGTGGGACCAGTAGCAAATGCTGGACCCATTTCTACACAGCTATACAAAGCTTACAGCAGCATACATTTTGTTTAGTAATTTATTTTTCTTGGAGGTTTCAATGTTGCATGCAGTTTTGACCCTACTGTTTTTAATTGAGTTGTTGTTATGAGTGGTTACATAGCTTTGTACTAGCATTTACTAGAATCCTCAACTTTGTACACACAAAGCTTGCAATAAACATGCCTACCCTGAAAGTGTGTGTTGTATTTGGCCTTGAGGAATGGTCCAAAGCAATGGGCCGTTCCCCGAGAGGCTGTTGACCTGTGCTTTCAGGAACGGCCCTGGACTCTCTGCTGTGTGGGTTCCTCCCTCTACGCTGGAATCAAAAAATAAGGTCAATGTTAATCAAAGTATTGTACATTAAATCAATAAAACTCTGTTTTATTAAAATGTAAATAAATGCTGGACTATTTCAAATGCAGATTTCGATTGCAGGTAGATGCCAATGTAACAGTATCTTCTAAAATCAATAACAAACCAGGATATCTGTTTTATTCATGGTATGAGATGACATAGTGAATTAAAGTGCTGGAGGCCTGGGTTTAAATCTGGTCACAAATGAATGGGGACTGGGTTGTTATCTCTCATTCCCAAAGAGGCTAGTACCTCCAGTGAAGGCTTGAGGGTAAAATGAAAGCTCACATTCCCATTGCTTATGCTGCCTTGCTTTGTGCAGAAACAGATGAATGATGGCAAGAGAGAAATCAATTTCATCAGAAAAAAATAGGAACAACAAAGCATCCCAGTATCATAACATATGGAGAATGGCACCTCTTTTGATGGAGGTAACAGTGTAGTGGTTATCATCCCACAATGGCCACACCGAATTACACTGTACCCAGGGTTGACCTTAGGCCTATGCAACCGTTTCTTACTGGACAAGTGCGTTGCTGTGTAACCAAACTCGGTGTGGTTCAGTAGCAGAACTTTGTAATCTACCTGGAATTTGTTATTGAGAGCCTGTTCATAAACAACCCATACTTTACGTTTTGGGAGACTGCACGCCTGTGCCCACTGATTGTACAGTAGATGCCGCTTATTATCAACCCCTCAGTTCCCAGCCAAAAGTTGTTAATAACCGAAGTTGTTAATAAGCGGAACGCCACAGTTTCAAGTTAATTTCCAGTTTCGAGCAACTATATACACAGTACTTTTAGGAAGCACATCACTGAAATATGTGTTTTAAGAGAACATCACTGAGATAGACGTTACAAAATACAAGAATAAACCATTGTAAACTCTAATGGGCAAATGTGTTTTGAAAAAAGTACAGTAGGCTAATATCTGTAACGTTAATCTGCTGTACTCTGCAACAACGTACTGTACTACCAATGTCCTTAGAGAAAAATAAACTGTTGATACTGTACTTACATTTAATAATCAAGCACAATTTTAAAAATAGCTGTCCAATGTTGCTTGCTTTTTAAGATTTGCCACCTCTAAATGTAAATCCCTCTCAATTTTCTGAGCAGCTTCATTGCCGTTTTCAAAGCCATGATTCTGGCATATCCTGTGAAAAGTGTCCACTGCCTGCAACTGTTCTTTCAGTGAAAGTTCTGGTGCAGTATCCGCTTCTATTTCTTCCACTTCTTCCACCTGTAGGTGCCTGTCAACTGTTACTGCCTCCAAAAGTTCTGCATCTGTGAGCTCACCTGCCGTCTCCTCCTGACTGTCAAACTCCTCAACACTCCTCAGCTGTGAGATTGTCAGGAATGGCAACATCAGCAAGCGCATCAATATCAATCTGCTCCTCGCTGTCTGTGGCACACACAAACCCCCCCTTTCTGAAGTCTCGGGGAGAACAGCGGCCCAAGACTCTTTAACTAGGTGAAGTGTATCAAGAAGCGTTATCTTTTTCACAGCATCCATCGCTCGCTGCTGTGGGTCAGTATCCAGACAGGCAATACTGCGTGCACTGAGACGAGAGCGGTGGTGGCCTTTTAAGTTTTTAATGACCCCCATGTCCATCGGTTGCATAACAGAGGTCGTGTTCGGTGGAAAAAAGTGCAACACAATGTGAGACAGTTCAATGTTGCGTGAATGAGCTGGGCAGTTGTCACTTAAAAGGCAAATGTGACGGTCTTGTAGCATTAGCTCCCTGTTGCAATTTTTCAGCCACTCTGTAAACAGTGAACTTGTCATCCAGGCATTTCCAGAATTCCTGTAGATCAACGGAAGGTGCGAGCGATCTTTTGGAAAACAGCGAGGGCTTTTACTTTTTCCAATCAAGAAAAGACGGCGCTTCTCTGTCCCATCCGTTTGTACAGCACATCAATGTAATGTGGTCCATGGCTTTTTATACCTCCTATAAACACTTCCCCCCTCAAACCAAGTCCCTTGTCTGGAAGGCCCCGGTAGAACAGAGCGGTTGTTCCATGGCTGGAACTCGTGTAAAATCCAGGGTAAGGTGTTTGTTATCCATTCAGCAGCCGCTGGAAGTTCAGCTTTGTGTTTCTCGTTGTGTTCTTTCCATTGAACCACGTTGTATCGGGTTTCCAACGACTGAGCCACCCATCTGACAGATTGAACTCCTTTCCCCGCTCTATTGCTAGCTGAGTCGCTTTTTGTTTCAGAATTGGTCCGGAGACCTTGCGCTAGTTTCTGACAGTACCAGAGTCATAAAGCATCGGCAATGTCTGCCTCCTTTCCGTCACGTTGGCGCTTAAGGCCTCAGTTTGTGCTGTTTTCATACTCCCTGATAATGTTGTCACTCACCTTTAGAATGCGGCAAACGGCAGATTTTGAAATGCCCGACTTTTCTGCTACGTGCACTTGCTTAGCTCCGGGTTCACGTAGAGCCCCCAGAATCTGAACTTTATCGGTTATAGACAGGTCTACACGTTTGGAAGCCATTAGGCCTACACATAAACAATCAGCAAATATAAAATGTACAGAGTGTCCTCGTCTACTAAATACTGTGTAGGCTATCTGCAGTTTTCATAATACAGGGGTAAATTCAGTATGTTATGATGTTATGATGTATACAGGGAAGCTGAAATGCGTGCCCGTTTTGCATTCCCGCTCATTCTGTAACCATGGAACTTTTGAAAAAGTTGTCATTAAGCGGGATACCGTTGTTAATATCCAAAATCCGTTAGCGTTAAAGTCTATGGGACGGGACTGGTTCCCACAAAAATGTTGATAATAACCGAAAGTTGTTTATATCAGGATTGCTAATGAGCGACATCTACTGTATTTCTAAAATGTACTTGTGTGTGGGTATTATAATTAGGGCTGTATTTTTTCAATGTAAAACATTGCTTATTTCACAGCATTTCACAGTCTAAAAATAGGTATTTCAAGATATTTCACGATTAAACAGCGTTGTCACATAACAAAATTGATAATCGCTCTAGTCATCTTAATAACTAAAAACAATCTACAATATTTATGGGTTCAGGCAGTGGCAGAGAGAGAGACTGGGGGCGTAAATACCTCTCTGGATCTCAAAAGAGAAAAAGGAGAGCAGAAGTTAATGAAATGCTCAAAAGCCAGGAAAACATAATAATTTAGTGGCACAAAAAGCAAAAGAAGTTCATTTGGGATCTTGAGAGTTACTGAATTTATAGCAAAGTTTTTAGGTGTGACATAAGGCCCATTGTCCACCGCATACTGCCCACAAAGAGGTAAGGCCAGCCCTAACTGTACCAATAATCTATGTTGTCTTTCCTGAAGCCTAGTATCCTTAAGGACAAGTATTACACATCCTTATATACCTACCAGCAGATTACGAGGCACTGACAGATTATTTTCCAATGTTTCTAAATGAATGGGTGGCAAATGTTTTTTCCTTGTAGTATGTACCGACGGGGAGGATAAGCAACCAGTACCAGTTTTCCTGTAATATTCAAGATTATAAAAAAAAATTATTTATATAAGCATATATCTATATATGGATTTTATATTTGCAGTTTACTAGCCACAATATTGTAGCACATTACAACTATAAATAGAGGCTATTTTCTTAACAAAGCTGCTAAAAAACAAATCTCAATGATCAGTAACAGATGACATTTTTGGTGTGCTCATCGAAAGTGTTCATTTTTTGATCTTACAGTTTTGTTCCTGTGAGAACTTCATCTCTGTAAGCGTTGCGGGTCTTGGACCGGAGTGCATCTGAGCTGAGCACTGTCAGCTTGCGCTGAGCTACTGGTTTGCATGAAGCTGTTTGCATCCTTTTGGATGAAGATAAAATACTGTGGTCTTGCAGTCGGCCCAGTCGGTTCCGAGCTGAGGTCAGAACACTGGGACCCATACTTAGGTGCTTCTCATCTTGGTTGCAACTACATAAAGTTAATACACAATTAATTACCAGCATATACAATAACATGTTTGTAAAAGAACAGCATTTGAAACTCATTTAGCTGTACAATATTAAAAGACAACTTATACAATTATTGTGTGTAAAAATCGTAAATGGTGGGGATCCCTGGTACAGACATGAAAAGGTGTATATTTATTTGTTGAGTCCATACAAAATGTTTCTAATGCTACATCACAAAACTTCCCTCACTCCTTTTTTTTTTTTTACTTTATCCACTTAGAACCATTATGTATCTTCTATATATTTGTTCTTGTCAATTTACAGAAAAAAAATGTACTTACAGTGTCTTCTCAGTTAATCCAGCATGCCTCTGTTGCAGGGGTTTGGCTTGTATAGTCATAACACCTTTCAAACTACTGTGGAACGAACTTGACATACGAGAGGTCTGAAGGAAAACATTTTTTTTCTAATGAGTAAGATGATTAGTGAACTACCTGGTTCTGGAATGCAATTTATTTTGATTGTGTATGCAGTTAATCTGTTTTATTTTATTACATCTTGCTGACTGTAATAAACTTGATTAGTGTGCATCTAGTTGCCCTGATCATACATCACATTTTTAACTTAATGTAAAGACTCAATTATAATAGCATAGAATAAGAATTAGAAATGAAATGTTTAATCGCAATTTGATAAGCAATATGTGTGTCATACAGATGTACAGAGAGATAGCTATCGTGAACCTGACATTCTCAATAATGTATGCACAATAATATTAACACCAAGTTTCATGATGACTGGACTAGCAGTTCACCTGAAATATGGAAACATGTACTCACGATCAGCTCCACTATATACCAGTGGGGAATAAAAACCTAATCTGATTTTGAAAAGTCTCTTTTTCAATACTTTCTCAAAACATCCAAGACCAGTCTAAGACATATCTTTAGTTTACTCAAATAACAAAACATTATTTTTATGTAAAGCCCTAGACACTGAATGCCGGTAAGGGGTAGCTCTGCTACACAAACTAGTGCTGCTGGTGTAAAAAAAAAGTGTCTAAAAAGCCAATAAAAGAAACACAAAATTGACTTAAAATCCACATCTTGCCTTTTAGTTTTGAATATTTAGATACAGGCTGCCTTAGCCATTCTTGACAGAAGTCACTAGAAGTATCATAAAGAGAATAAAGTCTTTATTCAAAGTTTGGCATTTCAATTTTCCCTGTGGAATGTATGTTACCTGTAAGCTAATGAATTGTATATTTATTACATTACTTTTATTGTATAGTTTCATTATGCTTTTGTGTACACTCTTCAATAGATTTATAGTGTAGTTCCCACTGATAAGTTGTAATGACTTATTATTCCACAGTATGGTTAAACTGCATATATAATCAAAAGATTCATTACACACAGTCCTACTCATTTTAAAAACTGTGTGTTTCTTTAAAACAGCTGGATCAGTGAATACCTTTTTCTTTCTGCCATTTTAGTAATACCAGAAATTCATACCTGTGATGGGGTAACATTTGACCAGAAGGATGTACTCCTTGACTCTGAGCCCCTTGAAGGTGGAATACTGAAGGTGTCGACTGTCACATGGGATGCAGGCACAGGTAACAATTTGCCACCTGGAGTTTCTAGGTTAACCATTTGTGTATCCTCATCTATAACCACAGACAACAAAAGGGAACATTTACACTTAATTTTTTTTTTTTGTTATTCACATTGTAGCAGATATTTACTACATAGGTTAGTATATAAATTATTTACAGCATCTCAAAAGACAATATTATCTAACTCTTACCAGTCAATGTAAATACCAAGATTAATATATATCTTCAATATATCATTTTTCTGTTAGTAGAATATGGCTAATTTAATATTTTAAATAATATTCCCCTTTAACATAATAGGTATCATATCTTAACAGTACTTTTAATATCCAAAAATAAAATCAGATAACAGTTCAAAAGTAAAATTACTTTTGTTTATTTCAATTTTACAAATGTTCTATGCACCAAGAAATTCAATAAATCGTCATATAGTTACCAAACTTTCATTTAGAATTAGGTTTAAAAGAGTCTTTTAACAAAGTTGTTCACTCCTAGTGGTTCCAAAGATTTTGCAAAGTCCAACAAATGATCTGGTTCCCAATGGTTTAAAAGATTTTTTTTTGTGATTTCCTCAAATAAATGAATTCTTGGTCATGGCCTTGTTAGATTGTTGATAGAAACGTCCAGCAGGATACAAGAATGAAGCTTTCTGTGGTTTAAAACAAGCAGCAGTGTGTTGCAGGATAAGTTACTTTTAGTTGGACACAAGCATGAAGATTTCTTTCAGCAGGTCAGATGGCAGGCTGGAAGCTTGTTGTCGTAGTTACTCAGATGGTAGGCTGTAGCTTTCAAAGGTCTCTCATCCTTATTGCTTGTAGGTGTGCAGAGTTAAGAGCCAGCTTTTTGAGATAATTGAAAAGAAGGGAAGCAGCAGCTCTCCTATCGCATAGCTACATCCAACTTACTTTGATCAACATCTGTTAGAATATCACTATAAATGTTAATGTCAACAGATATCATTGATCCACAAGTGGGCCAGTCTTGGAAGTATCCTCCAAAGACTAATTGTCATAAGCAGACTGTAGCAGGGTGATTGCCCTGCACGTGTGTAAATTAGTGTTTGTGTAATTTGTGTGGGGAAATGGGTTTATTGTGTGTCGTTTTGGAGTTGATTTGTTTAATTGAATTATTGTTTCCAGACGGGCGCTAGATTGAGACTTGCTGCCTGCTAGGTTTGGTTGAGGGGAAGGGCAGCAAGTGATTGGCTGTGCTGGACCTCAATCAGCAGGTGGGCGGGTCTTGACCGAGTGTCCGTCAGTTCAAAAGCATCCGCGGGAGATGGTTCGGGGTGACTGTAACGCCATGCCAGAGGGGAGCGGCGACTGCAACGCCATGCCAGAGGGGAGCGGCGTATACTCGGGAGGAGAGGGTCTGCTCTGCAGGAACGACAGCTACGCAACCCTGAGACTGCAAGCGGTGCTTGTGAAGGCAATGCCCAGCCAAGGCCGTATGAAGCAGCACGAGTCGTTGTATGAATACCGGCTCATGAGTAGGTTAGTTAGGGGATTGTGATCCCATGTGATGTATAGCGAGGGTTACGTAGTGTAGCCGGTTCCTGGAGCGGGACGCCTCGTTTTAAGGCTAGCGCTCGCCCTCTGGGGCACCTTTTATTTGTAGTTTTTGTACTGTGTTTTATTTTTGCCTTTTGTACAGCTTGCTGTATGTGTCCTCTGTGCATTACCATGGCTGGTAACGTCACATGACCACCTTTACTTTCATTTCTGTTTGTAGTAATAAATCCTGCGCGCCTGTGCCGGCGTTTCAAATCCACCCCCCAGTTGTCTCTCTGTATTGCTTAAACAGCGGTGACCCACGCATGTGACGTAAGACCCTGTCACAGACCATTTTTGTTTATTCAAAAAATAAAACTAGTTTGTGCTCCCAGCAGGGAGTCTTTGAAGCTAGCATAAGTGTGTGTGTGGGGGGGGTGGTCAGAGAACAGACAGACAGAATTCTCCAGTGCAATGGTTACATTTAGATTTGGACAAATCCTTATAACCAATATAATATACATTTAAACCTTAATAAATGGTATCATTTATCCATCATAACATTGGGGAACACAATGTGTCAGTTATAGTACAGGGTAACAGATGCTGAACATTGTTCTTACTTTAATACGTTTTAATTCTTGAAGCTGCAAAAAACACTTTTCATCCTCTCTTATTTGTGCGTTTGATTCCCCCTTGGATGTTTTTCTACATTAATAACATGATTAAATAGTAAAATTTTTATTACAGATACCAAATGTAACAGGGGCTTTTCTGCTTGCTCAAGAGATGCACTTTGAAATTCTGCTGGTCAATCTATAGGTGTTGCGAAAGACAGGTTATCAATACTGTTGTTTAAAATTGTCATTCAAACACTCTATGAGCAATAAAGGAATAAAGTGTTAAAAGTCATTGGATTAACTGATATCCAGTCAACATATCCTTCAATAGCCCAACTAATCAGAAGCCAGAACCAAAATAATTACATTATCTGTTCTGTTCTCAAGGTATAGCGTAACATTAATGAGTATTATACGGTGCATACAGACAGGTGCCTCCATTTTAGAAATACATTGAAGCCATGGGTGTGGATTGTTGCCTATTACGGTTGGTTTAAAAAAAAAAAAAACTATGCAGCATCTGAGTTTTATTTTTACCCTACTAATGAGGATAGTTTCTATGGAAATGTGATTTTAACAGCTTATGTGCTGGTGCTTATATACCAAAGACTTTGGGAGAGCATATATCCTGTTTTGGACGGAACAGTCTCCTTTTTAAGCCCTGTCCCGGACCTCACAGCTTTTTTGGCAAAACTGGGCATTTGTCCCATGTTCTCATTCCAACTGATGAGTTGTATTCTATTCTGAATAGACTATTCTGAATATACTATTCTACTTGTAATAAATCTGTTTTTATTATTCAGACCATCCAGGATACAGTAAAAAAAAGTATTTGGATCAATTTAGTGGTGACTTACCTCAACACTATAAGCTCTACCCTTCATACTGGCATTCATTCTGTTCATTAACTCATAGCACACATCTCCAGGGAAGTCATGAAAGATACACTAAAGATCATATGTTGCACACATGATGCGTGTGTCTTTTGTTTGGGCTTGTGCGTATCTGTGTAGTTAGAAGCATTAGTAGAGTGTGGTCATTTATTGTTATAAATATGTATTAGAAATGTCTGTGTAATTTTAATGAAGACCTCCAAAAACATATCATATAGATATGCCAGTAGAATTTCAGTATCATAAGAAAGACATTGAGGCATTGGAGAGTAGAGGAGAGCAACACGATTTATTCCTGTATAGCCTAGAAAGGAGAACCAGAGGCGAATTAATAGAGATATTTAAAATTGTCAAGGGGTTTAACAAAGTAACTGCTGATAATTATTTTTCACAGGCCACAGAGAACAGAACCAGGGGCCACAGGTTGAAGCTGAAGAAGGGCATATTCAGAACCGAGTGGAAAAGGAGCTTTTTCACGGAAAGGGTGGTGAACCATTGGAACAGGCTGCCGGACAGAGTTGTTGAAGCACAGACTATCGGATCCTTCAAGAATAGACTGGGTGCTGTCATGAACAATGCTGTGTAACCCTCTCTGTAGCCATAATACAACCTTTAGCTAGCCACCTGGAGGAAGAGCAGTCCGTTTATCACGGATTCCCAGAGGTTTCATTTCCCCTACTAACTAAATGGTTCGGGTTTTTAGTTTTTCCTCTCCTAAGTGTTAATGGACCATGCTTGCACTAAGCGAGCACAGGTGGGCCGAATGGCCTTTTCTCGTTCTAGAATTTCTTATGTTCTTATGTTTTTTAAAAAAAAAGACATTTCAACATCGGACAACAGGAAAGTTGTATGCGAGAAGTGTGGAGCACATTTCTGCATTGCCCACGGCGGCTGAAATGACATTACCCAGCACCTTCAAAAGCAAGAAACACAAGTGCTCAACGGCTAGTGTTTCAGGATTTTTTGTGAGACAAGACACAAAAGCTGAAAAAGCTTTTGCCAGTGAGGGAGTGTTTCCTTATCCCTCAGTGTGGCACAAACACAGTTTTCGGTCGAGTGACTGTACACAATTAACTAAGAAACTGTACCTAGTTTTCATCTGCTCGCACAAAATCTGAGGCAATCATTTGCAATGTCTTTATCCATTGAAGAAGTGCAGCTTGAGTTGGACAAGTGTTCCTTTATTACGCTTAGTGTGGACGTGTCGAACAAAAAGGAGCGAAAATTATTTCCTGTTCTTGTATGGTATTTTCTCCCACTGAGTGGAGTTTGTACAAAAATTATCAAGTTTTGGTCTCTACCCAGAAAAACATCTGATTTACAGTGTGCATTCATCCAGCAAGTCATTGAGAAGTACTCTCTTAGTGACAAGATTGTTGGAATTTGTGCAGACAACACCAACACTAACTTTACTGGTGCCAGACATGGTGGGAAAAATAATTTGTGGCGGAAGCGCCAGGCCAACTTAGGAAAAGAGATCTTCGGTATTGGGTGTGGGGAACTGTGGCAATGTGCCCCGCCCCTGTGTGCATATTATGTGTTGTATGTTGCGTGCATGTGTTAATGTTGGTGTATAGTCATTGGTACACGGGATATAAACGGGTCTGTGTTTCACGTGTGATTTAAAAATGTAGATTTGTATTTAGGCACGAGGAGGGCACAAATCACTTCACGTGCTGGTTAAATGTAATATGTGAGCACGGGGTTGCACAGAATTAATTCACGTGCTGGGATTCAAGTGAATAAGTAATTAGTAATTGAATCCCAGCACAACAGTATATATAGATGCACATTTTCATTCAGTCGGGGTTGGGTGTTCGAGAGTGGAGAACGGGTGTGGAGAAGGAGAAACTAAATAGTGAAAGAAAGCGTAAATATAAGTGTTGTACTCACCGTGTTTGTTTGTCTCTCCGTGCACCGTTTGTTAAGTGCTTAGTACGTTTTGTTTGTCTATTTATTTTGGCGCAAGTGCCGTGTCCTGTTTTGTGCTTGTGTTTTTGTGTTTAAAACCTTTTATTTTCTGTTCTGTTTATTAAATGCTGAGCATGATCACGCGCCCAGCTTGACCTGGAGGACCTCCTCGGGGGCCTCAAGGACCAAGGTTGGTGCATGGCCTGTGGGGTCTACAGACACACGGTGGCGCTCTCCCCCTTCCAAGGTGAGGAGGAGGAGGAGGAGAAGGGGGAAAGGAAAGCTGCAGCAGCAACCACAACACCAGCCGGAGGAACAGCAGCCCGGGTGTTACTGCTGCGCTGAGCCTGGGCATTCCAGCACCAACTGCCCCTGGTACCCCCTCGGACAGCTACCCCAACTATGCCCCATCTGCAGAGGTGAGCACTTCGTGGCCTGCTGCCCTGTCCATCAGGAGAGGGAGGAGCAGGGGTCGCCTCAGTATCCACCACCAGCAGGGGGAGGTAGACTGCTGCTCCCACCGCCCCAACCACACCTGCAACAGCGGCCAGAGGAGCCAGAGAACCTGTTCCTCTGGTGCACCTGGTGCGGAAAGGTGGATCACCGCTGGAGGGACTGCTCCGAGGTGCCACTGAGCTGGTGCGGGCGATGTGAGGAAGGGGGATACGACTGGTCGGGATGCCCCTATGCCAGCTCGCCAGTACCTGAGTTGGAGGAGCCAGAGCGTCCACAGCCCAAGCGGGAGGAGCCCGAACGTCCTACGCCTGAGTGGGGGGAGCCCGAACGTCCACAGCCCAAAAGGGAGGAGTCGGGGCGTCCACAGCCCAAAAGGGAGGAGGTCTGGGATGATGGCTGGGAGGTTTTTTTAAAGAACCTCGCGGCAGAGTCATGCCCTGGCTGTGGGGCTTATGGGCACACGTTAGCCATATGCCCCACCCAGTATGAAGAGGAGCGTCCAGTGCCCAGACGGGGGGACCGCGAGCGTCCAGCGCCCAGACGGGGGGACCGCGAGCGTCCAGCGCCCAGACGAGGGGACCGCGGGAATCCGAAGCCTGAGAGGCAGCTGTTCCCACCTTCACCAGCAGAGCAAGAATGCCTGCTGGTTTCCCCAGCACAACCAGCAGAGGAAGAATGCCTGCTGGTTTCCCCAGCACAACCAGCAGAGGAAGAATGCCTGCTGGTTTCCCCAGCACAACCAGCAGAGGAAGAATGCCTGCTGGTTTCCCCATCACAACCAGCAGAAGAAGAATGCCTGCTGGTTTCCCCTGCACAACCAGCAGAGGAAGAATGCCAGTCCCCTGCAAGAGAGGCAGAGCCGCACCAGTCCCCTGCAAGAGAGGCAGAGCAGCACCAGTCCCCTGCAAGAGAGGTAGAGCAGCACCAGTCCCCTGCAAAAGGGGGAGACTACACGCTGTTCCCACCTCCGTCGCCAGGAGACTACACGCTGCTCCCACCTTCGTCGCCAGGAGACTACACGCTGCTCCCACCTTCACCGGCAGGAGCAGAGCAGCAGGAGCTGCCTCTGCCTCCGCCACCTCCACCGGCAGGAGCAGAGCAGCAGGAGCTGCCACTGCCTCCACCACCGCTAGGAGCAGAGCAGCAGGAGCTGCCTCTGCCTCCGCCACTTCCAGGAGCAGAGGAGCAGGAGCTGCCTCTGCCTCCGCCACTTCCAGGAGCAGAGAAGCAGGAGCTGCCTCTGCTTCCACCACCATCAGGAGCAGAGGAGCAGGAGCTGCCTCCACCACCGCCAGGAGCAGAGGAGCAGGAGCTGCCTCTGCCACTTCCAGGAGCAGAGGAGCAGGAGCTGCCTCTGCCTCCGCCACTTCCAGAAGCAGAGGAGCAGGAGCTGCCTCTGCCTCCGCCACCACCAGGATCAGAGGAGCAGGAGCTGCCTCTGCCTCCACCACCACCAGGAGCAGAGGAGCAGGAGCTGCCTCTGCCTCCGCCACTGCCAGAAGCAGAACAGCAGGAGCTGTCTCTGCTTCCCGTACCTCCACCACAGGGAGTACGGTGGCCGGAGCCCCAGAAAGGGGAGCTGTCGGCCACGAAGAAGGGGGAGGAGGTCTGGAGACCACCAACCCCAGCAGCAGTTTCGCTGCCAGAGATCGTGGGGGAGGTCAGGAGACCTGCTCCCACTGCAGCAGTTTCGCTGCCGGAGATCGTGGGAGAGGTCAGGAGACCAGCATCCCCCGCAGCAATTTCGCTGCAGGCGTGGACCAGCAGGCTGTCAGCCGTGCCACTACCGGCAGGGGTGCTGACAGCATGGCCAGCCATGGGCCCACTGAAGCCTCCCTTCCCAGCCCGAGACTTTGTCCTGGACTGCTGGATTTTTAAGGGGGGAGGTGGCCGTTGAGGCCATCTGTGCTTTGCACAGGGGGGGGTATATGTGGCAATGTGCCCCGCCCCTGTGTGCATATTATGTGTTGTATGTTGCGTGCGTGTGTTAATGTTGGTGTATAGTCATTGGTACACGGGATATAAACGGGTCTGTGTTTCACGTGTGATTTAAAAATGTAGATTTGTATTTAGGCACGAGGAGGGCACAAATCACTTCACGTGCTGGTTAAATGTAATATGTGAGCACGGGGTTGCACAGAATTAATTCACGTGCTGGGTTTCAAGTGAATAAGTAATTAGTAATTGAATCCCAGCACAGTATATATAGATGCACATTTCATTCAGTCGGGGTTGGGTGTTCGAGAGTGGAGAACGGGTGTGGAGAAGGAGAAACTAAATAGTGAAAGAAAGCGTAAATATTAGCGTTGTACTCACCGTGTTTGTTTGTCTCTCCATGCACCGTTTGTTAAGTGTTTAGTACGTTTTGTTTGTCTATTTATTTTGGCGCAAGTGCCGTGTCCTGTTTTGTGCTTGTGTTTTTGTGTTTAAAACCTTTTATTTTCTGTTCTGTTTATTAAATGCTGAGCGCGATCACGCGCCCAGCTTCACCAAACCACATCTCTCTGTTTATTTATTTCCTGGCTCTGGTCTGACACCACCCACTCCGGCCGTCTTTGTGACAGGAACATATTGTGCATAAATGCCTCCAAACTGCAGTTGACTGTCTTCCTTTCGACATGGAGAGCTTCATTGTAAAGGTTTACAAATACTTTCATATCTACACGGTGCATGTTGAAGAGTTGAAAGGCTTCTGTCGATTTGTCGAAATCAAGTATTTCAAATTACTAGAGCATGGCAGCACACGATTACTCTCATTAGGACCAGCAATAGACAAGATGTAGTTGATTTTCGATGGGCTTTAAGCATATTTTCTTCAAATGCCCGACACTGCTAAAGAAGCTCTTTGATGATCCAGCCACTCAATTGTGGCCTTCCAAAAGATAACGATCGAGAAAAATGATTTGTCGGTGACAATTTGCGCTGCAAATACGTTCCCTGCATGTTCACTTATCGGAGAGGTTGGAGAAAGATTTGTCACACAGAAGAACCTACTGCACACACTTGTTGAATACGAACCAATGATGTAGTCGACAATTTTTACACAACATGCCTGTCCTACTTAGAGCGCTGGAGACCTGCCTTTGAGTGCACCAAAATGTTTGACTGGGCTCTGCTGAGGAATATGCCACAGTGGTCCAGTGCAAAATCAATTGTCTCCAGTTGTCTTTCAGACTGGAACCGTAAGAGAACGCCCGTCACCGAAAGGTGGCAGAAGACTTTGAGAGATGGGCCGTAATGCAGTACAATATGCAGATCTAGCCAAGGCTGTGGAATTTGTGCTGTGGCCTGGTACTAACGTGACTTTTCAATTATGAATGGTGTGTGGTCTCCTGAAAAATCACATTTCAATGTCTCCACCCTGAAGGCTGTCTTGTGCATCGGAGTTAACTTTTCTCTGGACTGTACTGCATTTGATGACAAGTTGCTGAAAAACAAGCAAACTCCCAGAAACATAGCACTGAGAATTACAACTGGTATCAAGCAGCTTCACACCCTGAATGAAAGCAGCAAGACAAGGAACAATGCCAGTAACTACTGAATTGTAAGTAAAATATATGAAACTATAACATATATTAACATATAAATATAATACATGAAACTGCCTTATCTGTTGTATTCCTTCTGCAAGTGAACTCCGCTGAGCACTGACCATCTCCTACCCAGTTTCCCGTTTTCAGTTTAGGGAAATATGGTCACCCTACAAAGACTGCATAAATTACTGGTGCTTTACTGTGAGCCATTATGAAAAACAGATGGTGTGCTGCAGATTTTCACAGCCAAGTTCCTAAGGAATTAGAGACCGTCCCGGCTGCTCATGTTGGCCTTTACTCTATGGACAGTGTATTTGACAAGTGTATAAATACTGATATTGTATTTTCATGAGGTAGCTATTTTGCATGTGGTCATTTATAGTTAAGAATTTTATATAAACTTTAATTTGTTAACTATAATGATATGTATGATACCATGCTTTCATTTCCTTAATATAAAGTAAATACTGAAGTAGATAAATAAAGTGAATATTTATTTTCCTTGTTACTGTATTTGTGGACTTGGAAGGGTTACTATTTTTGCATTATGTAGTGACATCAAATAATCCAAGTAACATGTTTCTTATTACCAAAAGCATCACTAAATCCAGAGAAAGACTACACATTTTATTAAAATAAAGTACCTGTGAGTTCATTCTCCCAGTGCTTCCTTATGAGCTCTCCTATAATTTCCACCACCATCCCTCCAGACATCATCAAACACTTCAGCTGTGACGGCATCTTTGATACAAGCCTTAGGCGAAACAGGAGGAACACCCCGGTTACATTTCTTTGGAATTTTTCTAAATTCCAAGCCCTCGTCATCACTAATCAGTACAAAAAAAAGAAATACAGACAGACAGACAGGTAGGTAGGTTAATGGTCACCACTATAGTTTCATTCGATATGAGTTGAAAAGTTTCTTCACTCAAGCTGTAGACTTCTGCATTAAGTGCTTCTATCTACTGTATTCTTCACGCTGCATTATATTACAGTGTATAATATATTTGGGTTGCCTATTACTACACAATACCAACAACTGATTATTGAAATGCCTTTATTTACTTAAATTATCATAATGGGTTGTCTATTTCGGTATTACACTTAAACTGATAAAATGATAGCTAGACAGGCAGACTGTAACTTAGTTGTAACTTACATTTCTTTAGTATCAAAAGCAAAGTACTCCTCTATTTTCCCATCCACTTCATAAATCTCTTCCTCTAGGAAGGAGTAGAGGGAAGGGTCTGAACATGAAGTCTCTCTGGAGCCCAATGCACTGTGCACTGGGGAGTGTGTTGCAACCAGCTTCTGACCCCAAAGGCACAGCCTGTAAAATAAAGTGTAACATCTCCTTGCAAACACATTACAAAGAAAACAGACATCAGTAGTACTAAAATCGTTTAGGAAAAAATACCCACATTTGGTACAGACCTGCTGCTTCAAACTGCTACATCAACTCCCATGGAGTACACATGGTATTATACTGTATGTTCCAGAACACTTATGCATCTCTGCAAATACTGGCCATGTGCTGGTTCAACACACTCTTGTTACCCTCATTCTACAACATATTTCTCAAATGGAGCAGTAGGTATGCCAAGCCAAGAAATTCTCCTGACAGCAACGTTGACAATCTGTTCAACAGTATTCAGACGAACTCAGAAAATCTGTTCACTGTTTACTTAAGTGCTAATACCCCATCAGCCATAGACTCATATGTGGTAACTACAGGGCAAGGAGATAACAATCTTCAGAGAGGATAACATCCAAGATAAGATTGAGAAAGGGAGACTGTTCTCTCCTAGAACAAGCACGCCTGGTAGTTATAGCTATGGTATGATAAGGGTTTTGGTCTTTCCTTGTTCAGGGTCCTGTTTTTTTTAATAAAAAAAGAAGTGCTGCTTTCGCATTAGTCATTCAGCTTAGAGAGGCTGCTGTTGCTATGCTGTCAATAGACTCTTTATAACATTTGTTTTTCCAATACAGTATTATGGTAAAGAAAACTTGATTTACAATGCTATTTACTCCAAATCATCATCATCTCTTTCTTTTTGTTTTTACAACGGAAAAAAGCAACCAATAAAGTTACCTAACCAGAAAGATTATTTTTCAGTAATCCATTCCAGGATACAGCAGTACATTATTCATCCATAAACATCAAGCACTTATGATGTAAATGAGTGGAGTTTATAAAGCAGACAGAATGTATTAAGACATTTTATTTGTATACTTTGGTGAAAACTGCTAGATAAATAATGTGTTCTCCAATGTGGTTTGGCATTTTTAAGTAACTAGCAAATGCTATCTAAATGTTGACAGTGATGTGTGATCTCCCTCTATTCCCCAGCCACACTCTAATACCTTCCTCTGCCATCTGTCCAATTTTGAACCTCTGCCCCTGTCATAGGTATAAGTACAGTCAAAGGTGCACGGGTGACACTTATGTCTATACATGAGTATAAATAATTAATTATCAAGATCTCAAGATGATTTACCTTTAACTGCATGACTCTGAATTTCTAGCTGCATTGTCTTCTCACAATAATTTCCCTTTCCTGTCTGACAAAGTGATGTGATGTACAGATAAAAGCTAATACTGTTGTTCTCTTTGAACCATTTCAGGTCTGTATCCTACACAACAGAATCAAGGTATTTTCTGAATAGTATGTGCTTACTGAGCAAACATCTTTAAGTTGTCCAAAATATTTTGTCAATGTAATAGCATAAAAGATATGGCATTTACTCTTTCATGTCATTGGTGCTGTCCAGGAAGCTTGGTGATGGAATTGTTTTAGAACTGGATGTTCTCTTCTGAACGTGCTGAAATCCTTCATCTCTTGGTAATACTAACTGGCTTCCCAAAATCCTACAGAGAGCCAAATGAAGAGACATTAGTATACTATTGCTGTTGACTTAGTAATCAACAATGATATACTTCTTACCTAGCAAATTGTTTAACGTTATGAATTTAATAGAAATATCCATCTGATGGTGGCACATTTTTCTGCTTTGACAATGTAGATTTGCAACATCATCTAAGGCTGTATCATGAGCATGGTACTATGGTTACAGTAATCACATTTGCCACTAAGCCAACCAAAGACAGAGCAGAGAAGATGGACGATTAAGCTGTTTTTTCTCTACCAAACGAACTATTCAAAAGCACAGACATCAAAAAAGAGCATTCAAAATGTGAATCTGAATGCAAGAAACATTTTTTTTTCAAATAACACATTTAAAAAAAAAAAAGGATCTTCTGAAAGGATTCACAATTTCAGTAAAAAAGGTATGTATTTTAATTTGAAAATAAACCATTAAACCCTAATGGCTACCCAATACTATATAGACCAAGCCCATCTTTCACTAAATGTTCTGCTAGTCTTTCTCTCCTGCTTCTCCAGTGCCTCCTTTGCAACTGTATCTTTCTCCTGAGGGTCGGTGGCCCTCCATTACCCGGCCTTGATTGATTCCTGACAGACGTCTGAGATCGCACCTCAATTGAGGACGGCTCCTGCTGGTCCAGGCGAAATTCTGGGCCAGTCTAATCATCCCACATTACAATATGAAAAAAATATAAATCTGTACAGTAGGCCTATACAGTATACAGTACAGTAGTAAAATCAAATGAACACCTAGCACCCTTTCTTTTTACTTTAGCCTGTAGGCTACCGGTATGGTAACACAAAATAAACCACACTGCTGCACTGTACACATTGGTGTACAATGCGAATATAAGATTGTTTAAAATTGAAACTAAATGATTTTAGCAAGATATTATTATTATTATTATTATTATTATTATTATTATTATTATTATTATTATTAACTTGGTAGCCTAGACAGTTAACACATAATAGATAATGGTGCCGCATTGACAAGTTATGATACTTACAGGAGAACAGTCAATTCTCGTTAACACGAATTTCAAGGGACCAGCAACAAATTTAGCATCATACCACTAATTCGTATTATCATGAGTAGTCTATAAGCCGAATGTACACTGTCAGTTTTTATTGAAGTTAGTCAGTGGTGCAGTGCTAAAAGATGCTTAGAATGAGCTGGAGGGATTAGTGGCACATGTGTGTAGTCTATTGCTCCAGCACGTTGGGGAAACCAGAAATGTCACAGAAATTTGTTTTCAAGGCTTGTAAGTACACCCTGCTTTCAGGGAAAAATAGGTATTTGGGTGTTCGCCTCAAAAATGCATTGCGCAAAACTGGCAACGCATGAGAAAAAGCAGACTGGGAAATGTCAGCAGCAGCTGTCACAGTCCCCTGAAAGCACCCAGAGGCAAAATAATTGAGGGTGGACAATAGTTTGACCACTGCAGGGATAGCATGGCTTCTCTGAGTGACAGGCTCCAGGTCATCTTTTAAATCAGACAGCAGCTCAAGAATTATATGGCTGCCGAGCCTGTACTTGTGCTTAATTTAGTCTTCATTTAAATCTAAGCGGGTATTGCAGGTACAAAATACCCTTTCTCTTCTCATCCTACAAATCACTTGTTCTTGCTGAAGATGATGTCTCCTTCTTGTTGCAATCACAGCAGCCATGGTTAGGTGATAGTGTTTTTCATACTGCCTTTTAAAGGTTTGCTAATTGCGACTGTTTAAAGCATGCTTTCAAAAGTTCTTAACAAATTGATGCAATTGTAAGTGCAGCAAATGCCGGCAGCTTTAGTACATCTCATTATATCTCACCTGAGATGGGGTGAATGCTTGGTCCACTCTTTACATTCCATCTGTAGGCCTTGTGTTCTGGAACTCACCTTGCCTTCAAATAACATCTCAGCAACATCCCATAACAGCTGGTGGACTTTTTGGGTGTTAACCCTATCAAACTCCTGAAATCAAAGGGGGGGGGGGGGGGGGGGGGATTAGAGACTTGAAAGAAAAATTGAAATCTGCAAAAATCTAATCATCAAAGTCGCACAATTGCTTACATCATCTCTCCAAGAGTAAACTGAGCTTCTTTCAGTAGACAGACCAGTTGCATAACTCTGGATTCCAGACCATGAGTTATTGAGACCTACTTGTGTAGTCTGACCACTTGATGACACAGAAGCTGAGCAGTCACTGAGGGGACAAGTATAAAAATAATCAAATTACATGGTAAATCAGTACTTTACATTGTACTTGAAAATGTTAAATGATTACCCCTTACTTCTCAGTGTCAGTGGCACTATTAATACAATTGATGCTTTTCTAATTTACTAGTTATAGTCCCATGGGGTGGATTTGCTTTCACATGTCATCTAACCATCTTTTGTGTTCTAATTTAGTGTATATGTTGGCAAACCCAAACACCTTGACTTATTTAATGCTCTGGCCTCATGTATTGCTGCACAAGGCCCTGTCACCAACATTACTGTTTTGTTTTCAGAGACTTTTCATTTGCAGTAGCAATACGATCTTCATAAGGCAAAATTACATTTTGAGTGCTAGGGATTGAAATAGGTTTGGAAGCAATCCCCCAGTGGATTTTTGACCCCGGACGTTGATCTTCATCGTGCTTTAGAAAATCTGTTTTTCTTTTGCAAACACCATAATTCAGAGCACTTCTAAGTAATAAGAAGTCGCAAAACAAACAGTATGTACAATACTAACTGATAAAGAGCTACACTAAGTGAATGTTTGGCAAGGCAAGGGGCGTTCTCAAATGCTTTATATATTATACTGCTCTAAAAACAAGTGGAAATAAAAAAATGAAATACCTATGGTAACTTTCAATAGCTCCCAGAACATGTTTTGTAAAGAGTGTAGGAAGAGAACCGACCGTCTTCCCATGAAAATGATGGTTTGGGATTCCTTTGTAGAGTCCCTTTCTGAAAAGAATAACGGCAGAGTTAAAATAATGTATGCTTGGAACTCATTTTTAATTTCAAAGATTTATCTAAAGCATTACCAAATTAGCTACATTTTGTTTAAGTGCATTTATTTGCAATGTCTATAATAAAATGTTAGGAAACTATTTTCTATAAATTTGATGAAATGGTGAGCAATTTTATAAATGAAAATAAGAAACAGCAAGTTCAGTTTGATTTTAGTTCTATTTTTTTCCAGTCAAGCTTTATAATAATAATAATAAT
>NW_026708177.1:70000-113825 GCF_902713425.1 Acipenser ruthenus | reverse complement strand
TGTCTAGAACAGGCCGTCCTCAAAAACGGAGTATCCGGGCGAGATGTGCACTAGTCAGGGAGGCCACCAAGAGGCCTATGGCAACTCTAAAGGAGTTACAGTGTTCCACGGCTGAGCTGGGAGACACTGTGCATATGGTAACAATAGCCCGGGTGCTTCACAAAACTGGCCTTTATGGGAGAGTGGCAAAAAGAAAGCCATTGTTGAAAAAAACTCGCATCAAATCTCGGCTAGAGTTTCCCAGAAGGCATGTGGGAGACTCTGAGACCAAGTGGAAGAAGATTCTATGGTCTGATGAGACCAAAATCGAGCTTTTTGGCCTCAACGCTAAGCGCTATGTTTGCCACTGATCAACACAAGAAAAGTCCATAATGTCAAAGTGAAAAATAAAATCTACAAATTGTTCTAAATTAATTACAAATATAAAACAGAAAATAATTGATTGCATAAGTATTCACCCCCTTTGCTATGACACACCAAAATAAGCTCTGGTGCAACCAGTTGTCTTTAGAAGTCACATAATTAGTTGAATGGAGTCCTCCTGTGTGCAATTAAGGTGTTTCACATGATTTCAGGTTAAATACACCTGTCTCTGGGAGGTCCCACAGTTGGTTAGTACATTTCCTAACAAAAACTACATCATGAAGATGAAGGAACATTCAAAGCAAATCCGGAATAAGGTTCTTCAAAAGCACCAATCAGGGGTAGGATATAAGAACATTTCCAAGGCATTGAATATCCTCTCAGAGCACAGTAAAGTCCATTATTAAGAAATGGAGAGAATATGGCACAACTGTGAATCTGTCTAGAACAGGCCGTCCTCAAAAACGGAGTATCCGGGCGTATAGGGCACTAGTCAGGGAGGCCACCAAGAGGCCTATGGCAACTCTAAAGGAGTTACAGTGTTCCACGGCTGAGCTGGGAGACACTGTGCATATGGCAACAATAGCCCGGGTGCTTCACAAAACTGGCCTTTATGGGAGAGTGGCAAAAAGAAAGCCATTGTTGAAAAAAACTCGCATCAAATCTCGGCTAGAGTTTCCCAGAAGGCATGTGGGAGACTCTGAGACCAAGTGGAAGAAGATTCTATGGTCTGATGAGACCAAAATAGAGCTTTTTGGCCTCAACTCTAAGCGCTATGTTTGCCACTGATCAACACAAGAAAAGTCCATAATGTCAAAGTGAAAAATAAAATCTACAAATTGTTCTAAATTAATTACAAATCTAAAACAGAAAATAATTGATTGCATAAGTATTCACCCCCTTTGCTATGACACACCTAAAGAAGCTCTGGTGCATCCAATTGTCTGTAGAAGTCACATAATTAGTTGAATGGAGTCCACCTGTGTGCAATTAAGGTGTTTCACATGATTTCAGGTTAAATACACCTGTCTCTGGGAGGTCCCACAGTTGGTTAGTACATTTCCTAACAAAAACTACATCATGAAGATGAAGGAACATTCAAAGCAAATCCGGAATAAGGTTCTTCAAAAGCACCAATCAGGGGTAGGATATAAGAACATTTCCAAGGCATTGAATATCCTCTCAGAGCACAGTAAAGTCCATTATTAAGAAATGGAGAGAATATGGCACAACTGTGAATCTGTCTAGAACAGGCCGTCCTCAAAAACGTAGTATCCGGGCGTATAGGGCACTAGTCAGGGAGGCCACCAAGAGGCCTATGGCAACTCTAAAGGAGTTACAGTGTTCCACGGCTGAGCTGGGAGACACTGTGCATACGCCAACAATAGCCCGGGTGCTTCACAAAACTGGCCTTTATGGGAGAGTGGCAAAAAGAAAAAAACTTGCATCATATCTCGGCTAGAGTTTCCCAGAAGGCATGTGGGAGACTCTGAGACCAAGTGGAAGAAGATTCTATGGTCTGATGAGACCAGAATAGAGCTTTTTGGCCTCAACGCTAAGCGCTATGTTTGGCGTAAGCCTAACACCGCACATCATCCTGAGAACACCATCGCTACCGTGAAGCATGGTGGTGGCAGCATCATGCTATGGGGATGCTTCTCTGCGTCAGGGCCTGGAAAGCTTGTGAAGATAGAGGGCAAAATGGATGCGGCAAAGTACAGAGAAATCCTGAAGGAAAACCTGCTGAAGTCTGCAAGAGACCTGGGACTTGGGAGAAGATTCATCTTCCAGCAGGACAATGACCCCAAACATACAGCCAAAGCCACACTGGAGTGGCTTAAAAACAAAAAGGTCAATGTCCTGGAGTGGCCCAGTCAAAGCCCGGACCTCAATCTAATTGAGAATATGTGGAAAGAGTAGAAAATTGCTGTTCACCAAAGGTCCCCATCCAACTTGACGGAGCTTGAGCAATTTTGCAAAGAAGAATGGGCAAAAATTGCAGTGTCCAGATGTGCAAAGCTGGTAGAGTCTTATCCAAATAGACTCATGGCTGTAATTGCTGCCAAAGGTGCCTGATTCCAACCATCAGATGGTGCAAGGGAGAACCGACCTTTGGTAAGTATACTAACTAGGCTACATGGCCCAAAAGTTTTAAGAATAGGGTCCTATATTTCAAACTACATTTATGTAGTAATAATATTCAAATAATGGGCTCTATTTACTAAAGTGTTTTAAGGAATGCTTCAGTATCAATACACATGTTTGGAGTTTAAATAATGCTTTAAAAATCTGAATAAGACCTAAAACAAAGTAGTCTCAATGGCTTTTATTACTTTAAACATTATTAAGTCAAAAAGGATTTAAAGTAATAGTCCTTAACAAAACATTCGAACATCAGAACACTCCTTAAAGATTAGTAAATAGGGACAATAATTCCAAATAGAGCTTCTAAAGCCTTCATACCTGACCATAAGTTTAAGTATAAAATAGACACCTACCACAGCCTGGCAACCTCAGTAAAACTGCATGCCTTTTCATGCGTTATTGCTTGCTTATACAAGCTTTTACAGAATTAAAATGTGATTGTTCTTACCAATAATCGCATCCACAATATCTGGATTAAGGGGTTGTTTTGCTTGTGAATCCTTATGTGCATTGGATTTGAATCCAGTCAGGGATTTATTGGCAAGTTCTTCAGCAGTGTGAAATACCCGTAATAGGTCTGCAGTTAGCTTCATTGTGTCTTTGTGACAACACATCTGTAGCTTCCTTTTTGATACTGACGCTTTTTCAGTCCGTTGTACCTTCTAAAATCATAAACAAAGGTGTGGGTAAGTGAAATAGTTATATAATATATACATATATCAAACTGCATGAAAATACCTCCTTTTTATCACTTTTACGCCATGGATACTGTGTACTTCAGTATTTTTGGAGACAAACCTCTCCATATAGTAACACCCTCTTGTTCGGGTTATACCTTAGTATTATGCTCCCTCGCCTTTGGTTCAGGGCATTACTAAGCCTGCAGACGGTCATCGGGTAGTAACCTAAATAACACAATTTTCCTACCTCATCTCTCTTTTCCCCCATTGTTGTATATTGGTGTTGGCATAGTTGGTGGTGGACAAATCCATTTTCAGTAATTCCACTCGTTCCAGTATATCTGGGAGTTCTAAAGTATATGTTGAAATGTTAGCTGTCTTTTGCTGTTTATTATTTTTATATTTTATTTTATTATTTGTAGTATTTATGACTAAATGCGTTATATTATATAGTTATGATTAGATTAGTCTGCACTTCACATTCTTAAAAATAAATATTAGGCCACATTAAAGTATTTCTATCATTGTCATGATAGTTGTTTTGGTCCCGGCATTTATCCCGCTTACACTTGGAAGGGGTTTCCTCCTTTTCATAATTAAGTATACACTTTGCTTTTTGTGAAACAGTCTGCCAGTCCCCTAAAAAATAGTTCATATTTAATCATATTTATACTGTGCCTACACTGGTTAAAATTCAACAGTGGGTCTTTATACACCTTGTAACGGAAACATGGTACCCCATAATGTTCTCGTACTAAGGTGAAAATAGCCTTGATTTGTATGTTACTATAGATATCAATAGTAATACGAAAATACCATACAAAGTAGTAATAACAGCTTTTAAAGTGAAGGTAGTGTTCTGAGAGAATTAGGTATAATTTTACCTCAGTAACTTAGAGTAAGAGTTATGATTATACAGCAGTATTGATTGTATGTTCACTGTTTAGTATGTAGGCTAGTTCATTAAAACAAAAAAAGTAAATGTCACAATATATATACAGTGCCTTGCATAAGTATTCACCCCCCTTGGACTTTTCCACATTTTGTAGTGTTACAACCTGGAATTAAAATGTATTTAATTGGGATTTTTACCATTTGATTTACACAACATACTTAACACTTTGAAGGTGCAAAATATTTTTTATTGTGACACATTTTTTGTTTTGTTTAATTAAACAAAAAAAAAGACATTTGTTGGTTGCATAAGTATTCACCCCCCTGAGTCAATACTTGGTAGAAGCACCTTTGGCTTTGGGTAAGTCTCTACCAGCTTTGCACATCTGAATCCTGCAAATTTTGCCCATTCTTCTTGGCAAAATTGCTCAAGCTCTGTCAAGTTGGATGGGGACCGTTGGTGAACAGCAATTTTCAAGTCTTGCCACAGATTCTCAATCGGATTGATGTCTGGGCTTTGACTGGGCCATTCTAAGACATTCAGGTTCTTGTTTTTAAACCACTCCAGTGTAGCTTTGGCTGTGTGTTTAGGGTCATTGTCCTGCTGGAAGGTGAACCTTCCCAGTCACTGGTCCTCTTGCAGACTGAAACAGGTTTTCCTCTAGAATTTCCCTGTATTTGGCTCCATCCATCTTGCCCTCAGTCCTGACCAGTTTCCCAGTCCCTGCCGATGAAAAGCATCCCCATAACATGTTATAACATGCTGCCACCACCATGCTTCACCGTGGGGATGGTGTTCTCAGGGTGATGAGCAGTGTTGGCTTTGCGCCACACATAGCGTTTTGCGCTAAGGCCAAAAAGTTCAATTTTGGTCTCATTAGACCAGAGAACCCTTTTCCACATGTTTGCTGTGTCTCCCACATGCCTTTTGGCAAAATCCAAACAGGATTTGATATGGGTTTTTTTCAGAAATGGCTTTCTTCTCGCCACTCTTCCATAAAGCCCAGCTTTGTGGAGCGCCCGGGTTATAGTTGTCCCATGGACGGTTTCTCCCATCTCAGCTGTGGATCTCTCCAGCTCCTTCAGAGTTACCATTGACCTCTTGGTTGCTTCTCTGACTTATGCCCTCCTTACCTGGTCACTGAATTTTGGTGGACGGCCTTCTCTAAGCAGAGTCGCGGTTGTGCCATATTCTTTCCATTTCTTAATAATGGATTTAACGGTGCTCCGGGGGATGTTCAAAGTTTGGGATATTTTTTTATAACCCAACCCTGATTGGTGCTTCTCCAGAACTTTATCCCAGAATTGTTTAGATAGCTCCTTGGTCTTCATGATGCTGTTTGTTTTGATATGCTCTTTAACAAACTGTGGCCTTCCAGAAACAGGTGTATTTAATCTGAGGTCATGTGACACTTTAATTGCACACAGGTGGACTCCATTCAACTAATTATGTGACTTCTGAAGGCAATTGGTTGCACCAGAGCTTATTTAGGGGTGTCACAGCAAAGGGGGTGAATACTTATGCAATCAAGACAGTTTTTTATTTGTAAATAATTTTGAAAAATATGTAGATTTTTTTTCCCCACTTTGACATTATGGACTATTTTGTGTAGATCAGTCACAAAAAATCCTAATTAAATCCATTTTAATTCCAGGTTGTAATATTACAAAATGTGGAAAAGTCCAAGGGGGGTGAATACTTATGCAAGGCACTGTATATATATATATATATATATATATATATATATATATATATATATATATATATATATATATATATATATATACTGTTTACTGTAAGCAAGGGTGTCCATCCCATACCTTCAGTTTCCTCAGCATTATTTAATCTTTTTAGTTGATTGACAAATTGATATAGAGCATTACACTTTGTCTTACCTATTGCCAGTACATAAGATGGACAGGTTAACCATTTTGGATTTTTCTTTTGAAGGTCCCCTTTTCCACTAGGTTTAAGTCCACCATCTCATAAACATTTTTGGTTTCAATTACATTATTTTTGTAACTACGTTCATCAAATTCTACAATCCACTCTTTCTTGCCAATTTCTATCGCATTCTCTTCAAAAAAAATCAAACAATGCAAATGACATTTTCTCCATCTCTTTACTGCTCCATGAAGTGGTATGTAATACTGTGGGAGCCACCTGTCAAACACAAACGGTCACTTTGCTGGTCTCGTGCAGGTACATTTGAAAAGTAGGGCGCGCGCCATGCAGGCAGTCAGCAGCACTTCTCTCTTTTGTTGACAGTTTACTCTCCGATAAGGTGACTTTTATTGAAATGGAGAGGGTGTCATAAACGTTTCTTACATCATGAAGCAGAAGAAGATATGCCTCGTATGACAAAAGTAAGGAGAGGGATAGAAATAAATGAATGTACTTATAGCCAGCCTGGCTGCTCAACGGAAAATGAGGAGGAACCAACTGAGACTTCCCTTAACACTGTCCTAACACCTGATCAAGTTTTCTTCCTCGGTGATGAAACAGGACTTCTTGAAAACCACGAGGAGAACTGTCCTGCCGAAAAATATAGGTTTTGGATATAATGTTACCGAGGGATAATTCTACTCTTATATTCGTTATTTGAAAGGAAGTGTAAAGGCAATTCGATATCCCATACATTGAGTTATATTATAGGACACTTAAAAAAAAAATGTGCTTCAGATGTTTACTTTATTTATGTATGGGTGAATCGGCTTTACAGAAGAGTGTAATTCAGTTTCCCTGGATCTCGCTCAGCTATTTCATAGCTCCAATACAAAATCACAAGGGAATGCCATTTAACCCTACGAGAGTATTAATTCTAAGGAGTAAATTAAAGCATGTCTTAATGATCCGGTTTTATAGATAAAAACTGTACATTTCAAATGGTTTTCGTGGTAGAAATATGTTTTAATATAACTCGCCCTGCGGCCTCGAACACCAGTTGCATGAGGATTCCCCTGAGATCAATGTGGCTATAAGCAATTATACTACTTTGAACTTGAAGTAGGCTGCTACATTGTAGACCTCTAACCAAAATAAACAAAGTTACAACTGTGTTGATATGAGGGAAGGGTATACGTCTGACTGTAGTTTGAACCACCCAAAAAATAGATTGCAAAAATGAGAATTCTGAATTTAAATAAATGTAAAATCTACTTTATTATACACTAAATTATTACTGTTTTACAGCTGTCCGATGAAGAGGTTTCCAATTCAGGTGAAGATGAAACGGAGTTTAATAGGGCTTCCTGCCTCTCCACCCAGTGTGAATTTGAAGTGGACTGTCAAAATGTAAGTAAAATTATATTAAGAAAAATACCTACAGACGTGCTCAAATTTGGTACCCCTCCACAAAAAACGAAGAATGCACAATTTTCTCTGAAATAACTTGAAACTGACAAAAGTAATTGGCATCCGCCATTGTTTATTCCATATTTAATAGAAATCAGACTTTGCTTTTGATTTTTTATTCAACATAATATTGTAAATAAGAAAACAAATGAAAATGGCATGGACAAAAATGATGGGACCGCTAACCTAGTATTTTGTTGCACAACCTTTAGAGGAAATCACTGCAATCAAACGTTTTCTGTAGCTCTCAATGAGACTTCTGCACCTGTTAACAGGTAGTTTGGCCCACTCTTCCTGAGCAAACTGCTCCAGCTGTCTCAGGTTTGATGGGTGCCTTCTCCAGACTGCAAGTTTCAGCTCTTTCCATAGATGTTCGATAGGATTCAGATCAGGACTCATAGATGGCCACTTCAGAATAGTCCAATGTTTTGTTCTTATCCATTCTTGGGTGCTTTTAGCTGTGTGTTTTGGGTCATTATCCTGTTGGAGGACCCATGACCTGCGACTGAGACAGAGCTTTCTGACACTGGGCAGTACGTTTCGCTCCAGAATGCCTTGATAGTCTTGAGATTTCATTGTGCCCTGCACAGATTCAAGGCAACCTGTGCCAGGCGCAGCAAAGCAGCCCCAAAACATAACCGAGCCTCCTCCATGTTTCACTGTAGGTATGGTGTTCTTTTCTTTGAAAGCTTCATTTTTTCGTCTGTGAACACAGAGCTGATGTGACTTGCCAAAAAGCTCCAGTTTTGACTCATCTGTCCAAAGGACATTCTCCCAGAAGGATTGTGGCTTGTCAATATGCATTTTAGCAAATTCCAGTCTGGCTTTTTTATGTTTTTCTTTCAAAAGTGGAGTCCTCCTGGGTCTTCTTCCATGGAGCCCACTTTCGCTCAAAAAGCGACGGATGGTGCGATCAGAAACTGACGTACCTTCACCTTGGAGTTCAGCTTGTATCTCTTTGGCAGTTATCCTTGGTTCTTTTTCTACCATTCGCACTATCCTTCTGTTCACTCTGGGGTCGATTTTCCTCTTGCGGCTGCGCCCAGGGAGGTTGGCTACAGTTCCATGGACCTTAAACTTCTTAATAATATTTGCAACTGTTGTCACAGGAACATCAAGCTGCTTGGAGATGGTCTTGTAGCCTTTACCTTTACCATGCTCGTCTATTATTTTCTTTCTGATCTCCTCAGACAACTCTCTCCTTTGCTTTCTCTGGTCCATGTTCAGTGTGGTGCACACAATGGTACCAAACAGCACAGTGACTACTTTTAAATAGGCTGAATGACTGATTACAAGATTGGAGACATGTGTGATACTAATTAAGGAAACTAATTAGTTTGAAATATCTCTATAATCCAATTATTTATTATCTTTTCTAAGGGGTACCAACAAATGTGTCCAGGCCATTTTAGAATATCTTTGTAGAATAAGCAATAATTCATCTCTTTTCACAGCTTCTTTGCTTTATTCTATGACATACCAAAGGCATGCAAGTATACATGATAAAATAGCTTTTAATTTCATCACTTTTCAGGAGGAATGAAGCATTATTTCAATGAGCTGTAAGGGTACCAACAAATTTGAGCACGTCTGTATATAATCTTTTAAATGTTATATAATCTTACCGTGTATACTGTATGCTTAACATCCAATCCCATAACATGTAATGACAATTATATGCACAACTGCATTACATTTACTTAATTTACATTTATTTAGAACTAACGAGTGTATATAGTTTGCTTTGACCAATTTCACAACCAATTTGCTAACAGCCTAGGCTTACAGCTCTGTCTATCCCTTGACACATTACATTGTTAAATTATTTTGCATAAATGAATGCGAGTACTTTATGTAAGCAATTTAAAATAGTTCATAAGCACAATAACACACATACAGAGACCACCGATGCCTTGGGTACATTATTTTAAAATGAACATGCAAGACCTAAGATGGCATTGCTTGTAGTGTTCAAGTATAATATTGTAGCGTTGAGCATGCTATGGGCAATGTTCTGCGGCGGTGACGGTGGAAAATAAAAGATCAGACCAGGCAGTGAGGTTAAAATGGAATAGCTCTTAACTTGAACCACACTAAATAGGGATACGTCTCCAATTCCCTATAACAGTCGTACTTGGAGTTTGAAGATTATTAATTATTACGGTTTACTGCAGCGGCGTTCGATCGATTTTTGTTCGATCGATCCCAAAACCCCACGTGAAGCTGCAACTTAACTAGCGGTCTTGAAGTGCATCATATGGTGGTTTCTTAAGAGCGTAGGCAGGTTTGAAACACATGAATTATTTAGCAAAATCAAGTGTGCAGATATATTTTTCGTTTGGTGAACTATTATGTTTTTGGTTTCTATGGTGTCACAATGCATTACCCAAACATTTCACGATTCCCTCAGACCGCTCGTGAACTCAAGTAGAAGTTCAAGAGCTAGTAGTTTCAATGATGTTTGGGAAACACTTACCTAAACGATGGTCTTACTACATTGGTTTGGTAAAGTAGCTATTGAGAAAAGCGAACCCGACTCAGAACACAGAACAGAACAGAACACAAACAGCGCACTCACGTCAACACTTGCAGACTGCACAGGAACAGCAGGCAAGATAACAGCGGGGAGAGAGAGACACACACAAAATACAATACAACCCTGGCGCCCACAACACTTAACACAGTACACACTGGACAAAAATTGTTTTCAAATTCCCCTGTCTAAATACACCCCCACAGTCCATCCATTCGCACCACCGCTACAGTAACTTACACTTTTGCAAATCCAGAATTAAACCATTTTTACGAATTTTATGAATTGTGATATATCCTGTTGTGTTTGTTTAAAGTTATGCATTCCAGATAACGTTTCTGATCAATGATAATACCATTTAAGATTTCCTGTAGGTTCTACTCTTCCTAACTGTATTTCCTCTCTTCTGTAGGATGAGTTTGACAATCACCCACTATATCCAGGAGCACCGCTCAGTAAAAATGAAAGTGACCTTTGCATTGAAACATCGACTGACAGATTCTGCTTTGGATAATCTTCTTGAACTTATGTCATGTCATGTTAAAGACTTTCCTAAAACAACCAAATACCATCTGTACAAAAAGTTCAATTGTGCAGACTTGTCATCTATGGTGCTGCATTTTTTTTGTAAAATATGCCAATCATACATCTGCCCTGAGAATGATAATGTAGATTCCTGTCCAGAATGTGGTGAGGGGTTTAATAAAGAATTAAACAAAAAGGCTGGTCACTTTTTCATCCAGCTCCCATTGAAAAAGCAGGAACTGCTTGAAAAAGAAGCCGTTTTAGATTCCATCCAGAAAAATGTCCACACTAGAAGCAGAGAGATAGGTGATGTCACATCTGGGAAACTGTACCAAAAAGTAAGGAATTCCACACAGTTTGGTCAGAATGGCATTTCTCTTCAGTGGAACAGTGATGGTGTTTAAGTATTTAAATCATCCAGAAGCAGTTTCTGGCCTATTCAGGTAATGGTGAATGAACTCCCATACAAGTTAAGAATCAACAATGTTCTGTTGTCATGTCTGTGGTTTGGCCCAGGAAAGCCCAGGATGGATAGCTACTTGAGTGTTTTTGTTAAAGAGTTAACTGATTTGCACGAAACAGGTGTAACAGTAATAATTCCAGGAGAAGGTC
Organism: Acipenser ruthenus; assembly: GCF_902713425.1. Taxonomy (NCBI): domain Eukaryota; kingdom Metazoa; phylum Chordata; class Actinopteri; order Acipenseriformes; family Acipenseridae; genus Acipenser; species Acipenser ruthenus. The sequence goes on along the minus strand of NW_026708177.1, from coordinate 102,718 downwards.
AGAAGGTTGTTAAAATACATACTTTAATTTGTTCAGCAGATTCGGTGGCTAGACCAGCCCTTCGTAACACAACCCTGTTTAATGGCAAGTATGGTTGTGACTTTTGTCTGCATCCTGGTCAGCATGTTCACAAGGGAAGAGAATTCACTAGAGTACACCCCATTAAAGAAAAAGATCCACCTATAAGAACTCATGAACAGCACAAAGCAGATGCAATTGCTGCTTCTGAAAGTGGAAACCCAGTGAATGGTGTTAAAGGCTCTTCCCCGTTGTTGTTTTTACCTGTTTTGAATATGTCACGGTCTTTTGTATCTGAATACATGCACTGTGTTCTTCTTGGTGTAGTAAGGGGGATTTTACCTTTGAGATACATTCAACATTGGTTTTACTTGGTCTATTCAGTGAATAATCTTTTGACAGACTCAATTACTAGAGAAACTCTTAGAAAAGTAAGTGTGGTTCTTAAGGAGTTTGTAAACCAAACTGAGACTCTGTGTGGTAAAAGTCACTTGACCTTTAATGTCCATCTACTTCTGCATTTACCTAGAGGTGTTAGTGACTGGGGAGCTCTTTGGGCAACCTCTGCTTTCCCTTATGAAGGGTACAACAGGGTATTAAAAAGCCTTTTCTAGGGTACACAGAGCGTATCAAAACAAGTGTGTGAAATGTATACTGTGATAAAAAAGGTAAAAAAGCTACAAGCATACAAAGTGCCAGTGAACCTGTACATATTTTCTTAAAAAAACTTATTGGATCAACAAGAATTTCTACTTGGTCATCAAGTTAAAAAAGAAGTACTTGTGTATGACAGGTTTATTTACAATCATGTTTTGTATCGCACTAAAAACTATAACCATGTAATGAAAAGGTCTAACTTTACAGCTGAATTGCAAAATAGTCATGTTGTTGAACTAACCTCTCTTCTGCTAGTAAAGTGCAGAGATGGGCCATGCTCTGTTCATGGGAGAGAGATAGCTATATTGACTGTGAAGAAACTGGAAAAAAATTGCAGATTTTATATACAGTAGAGAGTTTAGCATATCCTCAAACTTTCTCATTGAAATTCACAAGAATGATAAAACAGAGGCTGTGTTTTTGGACCATTTGGAAAGGAAATGTGTTAGGATGTCAATTGATGAGAAGAGTTCTGTGAATTTCATGCCAAATGAAGTTGAAAGGGATTAGGTGTTTCATACTTTAAAATGAGCGTTTCAACAATTCTTCACAAATTAATCAATGTTAACCATGTTTTCATCAGAATGTACAAAACAATTTTCATACGAAATTATTATTACTAAATTATTAAAGAGTAAATAGATTCAAATTCCATTTTAATGTTGTTTTTTGTTTTACTTATTCCTAATCTTGTTATGAGGTTGGCAATCATTCGGAGTTCTTTGCTGCAATATTAAGTTTTATCATTTTTCTCCTATAGTTTTCTCTAAGTAGCTTTGAGCTAAATTACTGCTCTAGACTGCTAAGTGACTGTCCATTTTTTTATTTTCTGATTCCAAAAGTTCATATGATGCTTGCTATGACCTTTCAACTCTGTTGGCAGCATTACAGGACCTATTAGAATCAGGAAGCGCAACAGAAATTTTAGATGAACATGAAGCATTATCAAGCCTTATAACATGGACATGCAGACATGTTTGTCAGCGTGAGCAATACACAGTTAATGCCTGTGTCTTCCTGATGTTTTACATATCACAGACAGCTGTTTCTCACAGCTAGAGCACCACTTGGAAATTAAATACTGTGCAAGTAAAGAAGGAAGGCAGCTTGCAGGAAAATTAAAAAAAGAACACAAGTGACTGCAATTGTCCTGCCCTTTTCACAAATCACAAATTCACAGCCTAGCGATAAGGACGTGGTACAACTCTTTCTGTTTTGACATGTGTAACGTGCAGTGTTGTGTGGTATAGTGCCATTACGGATTCTGTCCCCTGTCGATGAGAAGAGAGGAGGTTAAGAGCTCTAAAACCATGTATGCAGACGAGCTCGGCTCTTTTGCATTGTGGTTTAGATGCTCACTTGGAGTGCGTAGGGTTGCCAGTTCACGCCCAGCCTCCACCCTGTTACACATGTATGAACAGGATAATATAGTATTGTTATTGTCAAAAAGAAAACGTATATGGTTAAAGTAAAGGAGTCTGTACATCTGTTGATTTATTTATATTTTTTAAAAATGTGCATATTTGTATATAATAATTTATTATATCTATTTAAAATTTTGTAGGACAATAAATTATGTCCATATTCATTATGGCTGCTGCTTTGTCTTTTTAAATATTAAGGGTTACTTGAAGTTATCTGCAGGCAACACTTGTGTTATTTACTATGATGTGCTTTTATTTTGTTTTAAAAAGTTTACACACCCCAGCTATATCAGAAATATTTTAAAACAGAATAAAATAAAACAAAAACAGCTCTGCTTAAATTTATTATACATTATTTTGTTCCTACTAATGTGCTATTTTCAGTATCTGGTAATTAAATAAATAGGTTTATTAAACGGTTTATTAAAAGTTAAGTATTTTGCTTTATTCAATCTATAAACCTAGTATATACTGTAAAAGTCATTCTTACATTTTCAGTCCTAAACAGAGTCATAGTATTATTCTTTTGCATACTATAGGAGGAGTCCTATTGAGGTACTATAGGGAGACCCTTTTGAGTACTATAGGAGGATACTTTTTTTTAAAGAATCCTACAGGATTCCTTTAAAACCCTTTTAGTCCTATAGAGAGTCCTATAGTACTACTATAGGATTCTATGGGACATTTCCGTAAGGGTGACTATGGTCATGTAACTCAATTCTGACCCTGGTCAAGTAGCACTATTCTGACTCTGGTCATATGACAAATGACTGCTTCCTAACGCAATTTGTCAAGGCACCGACGAGACGGGAAGCATGCCTTGATTTAGTCTTTTCAAATAACGAAGACAGAATAACTAAAACAGAGGTCAGAGAGCCATTGGCAAACTCAGACCACAACATGGTTTCATTTGAAGTGATTTTCAAAACCCAAAAAGTAATGACTAAAGCTAAGGTTTACAATTTTAGAAAAGCAAACTATGAAGGTATGAAACAGAGACTAACAGAAGTAGATTGGAGTAAAATAGAGAAAACATCCACAGAAAAGGATGGCTGTTTTTTTAAAAATGTAGTACTAGAGGTGCAAAACAATTACATCCCAAAAGTAGACAAATCTAAATCTAAAACAAAATGGCCAAAATGGTTTAATAGATCAATTTAAAAAAAAAAAATATTCAGCTGAAAAAAGGCACTTTACAGAGCGTTTAAAAGGGACCAAAAACAAAGTACACATAAAGAGTACTTGGAACTGCAAACATAAGTCAAAAAGGAAGTTAGAAAGGCCAAGAGAGAGAGAGAGAGAGAGAGAGAAATGAACATTGCTAAGGGGGCTAACACCAATTCCAAAATGTTTTTCCAATATATTAAAAGCAAGAGAATCTTCAAAAGAGGAGGTTAAATGTCTAAGAGACACAAATGGCAAAATCATAGACAAAAAAATAGCGAATATATTAAATGATTACTTTTCACAAGTTTTTACAAAGGAGGATACGGACAACATGCCCCACATGCCCCACATGTTGACCTGTTCCTATCCAGTTTTAAATAACTTTAGCATAACAGAGGCAGAAGTGTTAAAGGGACTAGGAGCTCTTAAAATAAACAAATCCCCTGGGCCGGATGAGATCCTCCCAATAGTACTCAAAGAAATGAAAGAAGTTATTTACAAACCGCTAATCAAGATCATGCAACAGTCTCTTGACACAGGGGTTGTACCGACAGACTGGAAAATTGCAAACGTAATACCGATCCACAAAAAGGGAGACAAAACTGAACCAGGTAACTACAGGCCAATAAGCCTGACTTCTATTATATGTAAACTTATGGAAACTATAATAAGATCCAAAATGGAAAATTACCTATATGGTAACAATATCCTGCGAAACAGTCAGCATGGTTTTAGGAAAGGGAGATCGTGTCTAACTAACCTGCTTGATTTTTTGAGGATGCAACATCGACAATGGATAATTGCAAAGCATATGACATGGTTTATTTAGATTTCCAGAAAGCTTTATAAATAAAGCAAGCATTGCTATTATAAAAAGATACCCTTTCTACTTCAACAGACGCATACTGCAGCGAAAACAAAAACGGAAGTACTTTGGAAACACACTGATGACGTCTCCCTACACGTCTCTTCTTACAGAAAGAGGTGGCAGGGCAGCTTTGTGATTAAGGGAAGAAAAGAAAGCATTACCTCACACAAAAATACCGGAGTAAGGAGCCACTTTGCTGTAATTACACCACCATACTTTAGAAAGGGACTCAGCTGTGTAGGGTTTCATTCTGTAGTTTAGTTTTGGACTTTGTTGTGATCTGTATTTCATTTACTTGCACTTATCTGCTCCCTATTGCACTTAACCTAATCTGAAGTATTTTGTATTTCACATGCGCTCGTAGCTAACCCGGATATAACGATCAACACTGTTCTCCGCTCTGGAGCTGCCCCGATATCAAATCTTACTGGGTTTTGTAATCGCTCTTATTAGGACTGAAATCATTGTATTTTGTAGCTTTGCTCTTAATTGTACTGTAATTCTGGATATGCATTTTTTTGTATACAACTGTAAGGTCGCCCTGGGTAAGGGCGTGTGATAAGAAATAAATAAATAAATAAATAATAATAATAATTTAACCTTTGTTTTTATATGCGTGCGTCTCATGTGCTTCACAAAATTATAACTATATAAATAAAATGTATTATTATTATTGTTAGTAAAAAAAAAAAATATTAAATGTTAACTCCCCTTTTTTTTGGTTAATAACTTCTGTACATTGAGTTGCTGTAGTTTGAGGAGACTTGATGGGATCCGGCTCTCAGCGTGCTGAAACATACTTCATAATAAACACGGCACTTGTCTCTGTTTTAAGCCTGCGAGGCTGGGTTTTGTATTATGTGGTGTGGGCTCGGTGCTCTGTATTTTGAAACGGCTTTCAGAAGCAGACAGTAGCATATACAGGTGTTTAGGTGTGTTATGGTTCCTGGGCTTTTCAGTTACTGTGCCCCGCATCTAAGGAATTCTCTTGCTCGGAATATTCGGGAAGCAGGTGCAATAACTTCTAGTTTAAGACTTTATTTAAAACCTGACTTTCAGTCCATAGCTTTGATTAGATTATCCAATCTTTGTGTTGTTAAGCACTCAGGCGCTATGGACGTGTAAAATTGTACCGCATAGAAACACTGGCAGCTATAGCTCTGGTTACAGTAATACTTACCGGGGTCTCCTATCTGTACCGACGTATCACTATCGGTATCACTTCAACTTATAGAGTCAGCCATCTTGCGTAAACACAGAAAACACTGACGTTACACTGTACACCCAAGAACGTGTGACGCGTTTAATATCTGAACGGCACGTGTGTATACATGTATAATAGAAACGTTCTATTCCTAAACAGCAGTGTTTATACGTCATCAGGTGTTGACGTTTAGTCATTTGGAACTCTAAATAACGCTCAACGTTATGTGTTTTTAATCTGTGCTTTTTTTTTGGATAAGTTGAATGTTTATATTTTAAACACCAGCCCTGTTATAAACCTGTACGAATGTTTAAAAAATGTTTTACAAATCATAAACGCATCCATGAGTTTACAAAACAAACTAAATCCTAAACACATTTAGAATTATAAACACAGTGACGTGTTTGAAAAGCGTGACAAATACGTGTTTTAAAGTTAAACACTCGGTCTTACTGCGTACGATATTCGACTGCAACATTATTTTTGTTATTGTTTAGGCTCGATAGGTATTTAAAAAATTAGGTTAACATGTATATTTACAAAATTAATAACAAATGTAAAATGGGGCTCCCGAGTGGCGCATCCAGTAAAGGCGCTCCACGTGGAGTGCAGGATGCGCTCTATAGTCTGGACGTCGCGAGTTCAAGTCCAGCTTATTCCTTTGCCGACGGAGGACAGGAGCTTCCAGGGGGCGGCGCTCAATTGGCCACGCGCCGCCCGAGGGGAGGGAGGGCTAGGTTGGCCAGGGTGTCCTCGGCTCACCGCGCACCAGCGACCCCTGTAGTCTGGCTGGGCGCCTGCGGGCTTGCCTGTAAGCTGCCCGAGAGCTGCGTTGTCCACCAACGTTGTAGCTCTTGGGTGGCTACATGGTGAGTCCGCAGTGTGAAAAAAAGCAGTCGGCTTTTATATATATAGTGTTTTAAATTATTATGTTTTGTTTTACTATTAGTTTTACTTGTTTAGTTGTAGTTTATATAGTTTTTAGCGAAAGCTAAACATGGCAACGTACGTGGTCTTTCTATAATGAGCAACGGGAGTGAAGTTGGTTCGGAGGATTTCGATACCAGCAACAGTGATGCTGACTTATCACTCAGTGATTATGATGAAGAGGATGTGGAGCCAAGAACAATACAAACTGTACGAACAGAAGAGCATGCAGTTACTTTACAGGTAAGCCAGCTGCAAACGGGAAGCTGTTTGGTTTGAAATGGCAGTGCTGTGACTAAATACTATCAAAACACAGCACTGGGTACAGGCAATGCGGCAGCCAGATCCATCACAATGCCTGTGCAAAGTAGCTGTGTACAAGCATTTGTGACTATCCCTCCAACACAAGCGAAGCAGACACTGTAAAAAAGGTACAGGGTCTGCTATGAAAATTAAAACAAAAGAAAAGACAAAAGAAAAGAAAAATGTGCAGTGGTTGCGAAGGCAATCCCGGGTTCTGTTGTATTGAACATTTCAATAAATGGCACAGAGCAAGTCAAAACTGGCACACGTTTTGAAGTTGTATTTATTTGATAATTACTGTTTACTGATTATTATTGTTATTAGCAGCTTTTTTGTTTTCATTGTTAAAAAAAAACAAAAAACGTTTTTATCTCTATATTGAATATGGGTATGTAGTACACAGCAGCATAAAGGGTTAATGAAAAACACAGTTTAAGTCATTTATTTGTGTTTTATTCATCATATGTTAACATTTTATAGCAACTACAGATTTGAAAACATTATTATTATTATTATTATTATTATTATTATTATTATTATTATTATTATTATTATTATTTTCAAAATCTGGTACCTGGGAAGGGGTTTCATTTTTACATCTGGAGTTGAAGTGGTTAATAATAAATGAAAATACTTACTGTTAAAAGGCTAGCAAGTTGGTTAAACTCTCCTGGTAGCATTAAGCTTGCTGTGCAGTATTGCTTGAATAGTGTACGAGTGTTTGCCTTCAATTGTTTGTATAAAGTTATTTAAAGATTTTGTTTTCCTAAGCTTTATTGACAAAACCCAGAAGTGTGTGTGGGGTGGCGCAGTTGTTGACATTCGTGTGAGCTGTTTTTAATCAAACTGTCAGATTGTAATCTGTCTGCATCCATCCGTTGTTGATATTAAGAGTTATTTCTTCACCACTTCCAAACCCAAATATTACACTACGAATTGTGTTTTGTTTGCTGTCACTGAAAGCAGATCAGCGCTCAGCCTTTGCTGGGAACACGTGACGTGGGTGTAAAAAAAGTCACGTGATAGAGGGATACTACAGTATAGTTTTATGTCGTAGAGATTGGCTATCCAATGTGTCACTCATTCTGGAGCTGTGTATAGCAATTGCGAAATGATGCGGCAGGGGCGGGGCTTTACTTCAAACAGATATCGCGTGGTTTGACTGTGGCGCTGAACTGTAAGATCGCAATGTACATATTTCTATTTTTTAGTTTGTATTTATACTGCTGGGTTTTTACTGGAGCAATCTAGGTAAAGTACCTTGCTCAAGGGTACAGCAGCAGTGTCCCCTACCAGGGATTGAACCCACGACCTTCCAGTCAAGAGTCCAGAGCCCTAACCACTACTCCACACTGTATAAAAAAAATATTACTGTGTTATTATTATTATTATTATTATTATTATTTATTTAATTTGTTTTGCATTCCACTTTGTATCATGAAAGAAAATTAAAACGTTGATTAATATACGAGTTTTGCAAGTATGACCTGTATCATAATATTGCAGACAGAAACGGACCCCGATTGTAGCGGCGGTAAGAATCCAAGAGTACAACTTTTATCTTCCAAAATAGAAAGCTATTTTATTGATGAAATCGAGTGAACAGCAACACTCGGGCTGCTCTTAGCTGACCGCCAGAGCGCCCCAGGAGAACGCCCCCCACTGCCCCGTGCCTGACAACGGGGTACCGGCAGGACACCCCCGTCCCGCCCCCGCGTCTCCAGCAGAGTAAATCTCCGCGACAACAGAGATCAAATCATGTGAGAGAAGGGAACACGCGGATATCACGTGACTAACACGCTGTCACCGCCCCGCTTTCATTGGAAGAGTCACGCGGAATGATTTGAGACACGTGATCAGTCCTCTCTCATTGGTTAACGCCCGTCGCTGGATGTTTCCACAGCGTGATTTGTACCATCGTCCACAAAACCGTTTTTTCCAGTATTTTTTTGTTAAATTGGTTATTGCAAAGTCAAATTTGAAAAACACCAAACCCGGTAGCCGATTCCACAAAAAAAGACCACGTTTTTCCTAACACTAAAAGGTAAGTGCTGAGTTATTTATTACTCAAAGTGAAATGTATGTATTTGTTAATCTCCATCGATATGCATGAACATTCGTGTGTGTGTGTGTGTGTGTGTGTGTGTGTGTGTGTGTGTGTGCGTGTGCGTGTGTGTGTGTGTGTGTGTGTGTGTGTGTGTGTGTGTGTGTGTGTGTGTGGGGTCGGATTGACAGGCTCAACAAACCCTGTGAACGGGGTAGCATCTGGTGAAATACTTTTTGAGATACAGCATGGCGAAGAAAACAGCTTGTAAAAAAAAAAAAAAAAAAAAAAGAAAAATGAAGACGCTTTTGTATACACCTGTATCTCGAAAAGTACTGCTAATTTAGGAACCACACTTGGCATACACATAGTCCCGGGAGTGTAGATGTGCAACGGGGTATATATTTTCGGAGGGGTCCTGGTTTTACCGAAATTGAACCAAAAAAGATAACTGTCTGACGTCAGTGCCTGGTAGCGTTGCTTTCGACCGTTCATTTCACTGAATAAATAGGGAGGCATTGAATAGCCTATAGTTCAGCACACACGGGTCAGATCTGTGTTTCTGTCCGGTTAAAACTGGTAATCAGTGATAATAATGAGTGTTTGTGCCTTCAGTACTGGAGAAACTAATAATAATTTGTTCATTTAGGAAATACGTTTGCTTCCCCAAACACTCGTTTTTTTTGGCAGCCTAATAGAAGAACAAGTCAGCTGACTGGCCAAGCTTTATTTCTGATGAGCTCTCATTTTGGCAGGCGTCACAAATCTCCGCCAATTTACGTAGTTTTAGTGCCTCATTTGTTGAGCAATGAAAGAAGGCTTTGTGCAATATGAAAACAGCGGTAGGAATATTATTTTCTTCAGTGCGCTGAAACTATCTGAATATTCTTACAAACATTGCTGCACATTCATTCGAAGCCAAAAAGTCGACGTCTGTGTCTAAAATGGCAAGTGATGTGTGAGATTAACATAAAAACCAACAACAACAAAGTGATGCTTCAGATTTGGCAAGCGAGTCAGAATCGAGGGATACAGACCGCTGCAGGTAATGCACATCGCTCGAAAGTGCTTCACACTTTCCAGACACTGGGCAAAGGTACATGCTACGTATAGTGATCAACGTTTTGTTTTGTTGTGATCCTATTTTCTGTTATGAGGAGAGTAATAAACGAAAATTGTGGGGGGGTTTTGTACAACGCCACCTTTTCCACATATATTTTTTGAAGCGTTTATTTAAGTTACATTTGACAGTTTTCACTTGCATGCACAGCTTAAAAAAGAAAAAGTAAACCCCAGTAATGCTGTTACTTCATGAAAATGTGTCATTTGCCACTTTGTTTATTGCGAAGAAACTACAATGGCAGGGATAAAAAAAGAAAGAAAAAAGCGATATCTACTTATGTACTGTTTCTGCCTGAAATACACACGTGGAAAGTGTATACTTTTATAGTTAATCCAGTGGAGCAAAGTAAAGCCTTCACAACCTATTCTGGAATAGTACAGTTTTACATATTTTAGGATAAATAGTATTGTGCTGCAAGCATTCAAGTTAACTAACGAGCTTTCGTTAGTTAACTTGAATGCTTGCAGCACAGTGATTGTCAGAACATTTTCTAGTTTTAATAAAATTAAAATGAATAACATGCTGTTTTAATAGCATTACAGTGAGATTTGTATAATTGTTTGTTTGCAAGGTGTCATTTGAATACTGGTCAGGAAATGGTATTTGCTTAATATTTTTATTATTAATGGTGATCAAACATTGTAACTTGTTAAGTAGTTATTTCTGAGATGTATTAGTTGATTGGTGCAAGTGCAGTGTTGCAACGTTTTGTTACTGTATGTAAAGTCTGATCGGATAGTCAGATTTTCACGACCATTTAAACAACCCCCCACCACTACGCACATCTTGAGCGCCCTGTGGCCCCCCAAGGTTTGGAAATGTCCTTATCTGGCCCGCCAGAGAATGTAATTGAGTACCACTGCTGTAAATGCTTATGATCTTGTATAGCGTAGGTTCTAAAAAAAAAAAAGTGAGACGATAATGTTTTGCCAAATAGAATAAAATACAAATGCATACTGTTATATGTATGCGTGTTATATATTCCATATTTAAGCACATACATTAAACACTTTCTGCTATTTGTTTACTGTATATCGCTGCCAAAGGAAGTTTGAGATTTTTTAAATTAACACAAAGTTGTTCTTCAACTGCTACAGAATGTTTATCTTGAAGAGACCTTCTTCACAACACGAAGTAATTTACTGACACTATCGAGAATCTCTTATATCAAATCATTAATCGTGGTAGCTAGCGTCACTTGCAGAGACTTACGCAGGTAGGCCTATATATTAATTTAGCTGTAAGACATTTTCCATCGCTGAAAAAAAAATAGACTTCATGATTAATCTAACTTCAGGTAATTCAGTGAAATATTTTACTTGCCGATATATATTTGGGGACGGCCCACCCCTCCAGACTAGGACATATTTTAATGCCTTCTATGTAATGAATTAAACATTTGCACAATATTCTAGTTCACAATTTAAAATGGAGAAAATGTAATCCCACTATATTGCTATCTATTGCTAGTCAATTATGTTAATGATTTAAACTATTGACAACATGTTTAAGAACATATGAAGTGGGAAGCGTTTAAAATCTTGAAAAAAAATGTATGTACAGTACTGTGCTTAATACGAGTTAGGCCTAATGTATGTACTCTACTGTACTTAATACGTTTCTGATTTTACATTTCTGGATTGCAATGAGATATAAAATACATCTTACAGTATGTCTTTAAAAAATGTAGAGTTTTGACATAGGTTAGATTTAGGTTTATGTTAAGTTGTGTGCTTAACTGTTTGGGTTTATTTTAAGTTTTTTGACTGTAGTAGTAAACAAAAAAAACACGTTTCAAAGGCATGTGGAAATGCGGGTGCATGAACGTTTTATCATTTTTTTTACAAATGGTAATTTGGAGCTTCAAGGAATTTTCCTGTGCTAAGTTTAAACAAGAAGAATGACTTTGTTCGGATAATTTTGTACAGTGGACATATATATGTATGGCATATTATATCATACGTTTGCTTCTGGCCAGAGCCAGTTTGGCGGGTAAATACTTTTGTCTCTGTTCCATTTGGTGGGGGTGGGGGGGAACCCTCGAATTCACCTGCAGTTGCAGATTTTCTTTTTCTCTCTCCAAATGTTAAGCCACACAAAACAAGCAAAGTTGGGTTGCAAATGCATCGTTTTGATTGGGTCGTCAGCCAAGCAGGAAAAACATTTAATTGGATTATTGTACTGTGCTTGCTGTTGCCTGATGCTAGAGCTTCTTATTTATGATGGTAACTTGAGGTATTTCAGTAGAAATGTTCTACTTTAGTTCAGTAGGATTTTTGATGTCATTACAGAAGTAACACTTTTTTTATTCCGTTTGATACTAGACATATTCAAAGCTACACTGCAGTCGTTATCAGTAGAGTATGTACATAACACTGATTGCATACATTCAACTTTTGCTATACAATATTTAAGAACTGGTAGACCATAGATTGATGCATGAAAAATACACAGCCAAATCTGATGTAGAGTCGACTCCACTTATTTGCATATTGAATAATTGTATAATAATTGCTTAACTGCATAGCATGCAGCTGGTCCCGTTTTTAAGCGCATAATTTTCTATGATTGTATGGTACTAAATGCACATTTCGCGGTCCCGAAGTCCGTTGTTCATTGCATTTTAATTTGGATAATTGCATAATGCGAGCAATGTTCAAAAAATATATATGTTTGCGTTTGAGTTTCAAAAATAGCAGTGACGTAAGCGCATAGCAACTGTATGACAGCGGGAAAAGCAGGCACGAAAGACAGTTTTTTACAGTTGTTTATCAGCTCAATCGGCCGACTACTATGCATACTTCCATAAAATTATTTTTTTGCTACGTTGTAGTCAGAAGATCTATAGTAAGGTACTGTGCACCCCTGTTTAACTTTTATTTTTTACTGTACTGTATTACAATATATGAGTTTAGGCCGGCTGTAATATACGGTACATTAGTTTACATTATTTTACTTTTCATATCATAAGTTGCCAGAGAATAGTGTTTTGTATTGAGCGTATAACATTTCAAGTTGGTTTATTTTTGTGAACTTGTCCAATATTTTAAGTTACTCGTAATGAAATATAAAAAATAAATAAAGTTATGAATCTGATCAAAACGAATCATATACATGTACACCCACTGTATTCCCTCACTCGGCGGTCCGAGCCCATGCAATTATGCTGTCTCCTGTAACTTGTATCCTCTTTTACTTGTTTCACTATCTATCATGAATCATGGAAATACTGTACAGGTGAAAATGCCATATTGATGAGCTTGATAGTTTAAGACGTATAGTTCATGTATCAATAACATAAATGTAAAATTTGGAAAAACAGAACAGGCTGAGTAGGAGCCGTTAACATTGGATTGGCCCAACTATACCTTTGATATTACTATATAAACAGTACTGTAGTATTTGTGTTTTTATTATACTGCAGTGAATGTAATTACAGGGTGTTGCCAACCAAAAACATAAAAATACAACATTTTCCAAGTACACCTGGAGGTCATGTGTTAACTTGTCGTTTTATTTGTTTTAGTGTAATGAAGACAAGATCCATCTACAAATACACAGGCTGTGATTAAAGCCTGACATCACAACTTCATAATCGTATATAATCATTATTTTAGTCATTGAGCAGACGCTTTTGTCAGAAACAACTTACAGAGACTATTTATTTAACTAGGAGAGTTACCCATTGAGACGGAGGCCTCATTACAAGAGGGTCCGGGGGAGGGGGGGAAGTGGGGCACAAACACACTTTTAACCCTAATTAAGGTAGAGGGACTTTAGGTAGGCCGGATTGTATAACCTGCTTTTTGGATTTGGCCATGACACCGGGATTAACATACCTGCTCTTACGAAGAGTGCCATGGGATCTTTAACATCCACACAATGTGGACAGGACCTCGGTTTAAAGATTGAAGTACTACTGAGCCAATTATATTTAAGTCAAACAATTACAAACAAAAACCCCAAAAACTACAATAAAAATCTAGATAAACACAATATAGAATTGTCCCCTGCTAAATGAATAACAAACTCTGTGTTGTGAATTATTCAGTCAGGAGTGGTCGGAGATTTGGTGGATAAATATAACGCCACTCTGGCAAATAGTCTTGACACTATTGCACCTTATAAAATAAAGAAACTATCTACAAAAATATTTTCTCCTTGGTTTAATGATACAACACGTATGCATAAACGTATGTGTCGCAAATTAGAACGCAGATGGGAGATCGACTGGACTTCAGATATATTATCAAAGCTGGAAAGATAGTATTTTAACATATAGAACGTCACTGTCTTTAGCTCGATCTGTTTATTTCTCCGATCTTGTTGACAAAAATCAGATGTATTTTTCAGTCAACAGCAAGATTAACAAATCCGCAATCAGAGCGCGTTACACAGAATATTCCTCCAGTAAGCTGTGAATCACTTCAATAAAAAAGTGACCGACATTAGGAATCAGTTGAGCAACTACATACTGATATAAACAATTATACAAATATTCTTGGTCCGTCTGAACCCAACCAAATCTTACAGCACTTTTGCTTGACATGTGAACAAGAGCCGGATGCCATAATTAAAAAGACTAAACCCACAACATGTGCATTAGATCCCATTCCTACTACACTTTTGAGAAAAGTATATCCAAAAATAAATAACACAGTTTTAAATATTATTAACAGCTCACTCTCATCAAGTACTGTTCCAAATTCTTTGAAGACTGCGTAGTAAAACCCCTGCTCAAGAAGCCTACCCTTGATCCCAATGTGCTTAATAATTACAGGCCTATTTCTAATCTCCCTTTTTTTGTCCAAAGTGTTAGAATAGTAGTGGCTGAACAATTAAATAGATTTCTTGCTGCACAGAATATTTCTGAGAAATTTCAGTCAGGTTTCAGGCCTTATCATAGCACCGAGACGGCACTAATTCGAGTGGTAAATGATATGTTGATGACTTCTGACATGGGCTCGCCTTCAGTACTTGTTCTACTGGATCTAAGTGCTGCTTTCAACACCATTGATCATTCTGTCATAATTAATCGCCTTGAACATTTAGTGGGATTGTCAGGTACTGTCTTGTTCTGGTTCAGATCCTATCTCTCTAATAGGTTTCAGTTTGTTAAAGTTGAGGAGGCGACCTATTTTATGTCAAAGGTTACGTGTGGGGTTCCTCAGGGTTCAATTCTTGGCCCAATTCTGTTCTCTCTATATATGTTACCTTTGGGAAATATCATTCGTAGACACAGAGTTCATTTTCATTGCTATGCTGATGACACTCAGCTTTGCCTGTCTCTCAAACAGGGTGATGTATCTGCTGCTAATATTTTGAATACCTGCCTTGCTGACATTAAACATTGGATGTTTAAAAGCTTTTTAATGTTAAACTCAGACAAAACAGAATTGATGATAATGAGACCTCAGAAGCAATACAAGAACATAGATTCATCTGATTTTCTACTCGACGGTCTCTGTACAGATTCTAGAGCAGAGATAAAAAAAACCTAGGTGTCACTTTTGATTCAGACCTCTCCTTTGAATCACACATTAAAAATGTTACAAAAATGTTCTTTTTTCATTTAAGAAACATAGCTAGACTGAGAGGTATGCTTTCCAAGCAGAATGCAGAGAGATTGGTGCATGCTTTTATATCTTCAAGGATTGATTAATGTAACAGCCTTTTTGCTGGTATCAGTAACAATGTTATATCTCGGCTGCAACTTGTACAGAATGCTGCTGCAAGAGTTTTAACTGGGAGTAAGAAACAAGATCATATCACCCCTGTGCTAGCGTCCTTGCATTTGCTTCCTGTTCGATTTAGGATCGATTTTAAGGTGCTATTATTATCCCACAAGGCTCTAAATTGCTTAGCTCCACCCTATTTAAAGGATCTTTTAAAACCATACGTTCCTAATCGTCCACTTCGATCACAGGATGCCAGGCTACTTTCCATACCAAGTATTCAGAAACAAAACTCAGGTGGTAGATGCTTGAGTTACATTGCACCGAAATTATGGAACGACTTCCCAGTACTATAAAGGAAGCTCCTTCTGCCAATGCTTTTAAATCTCATTTAAAAACACACTTGTATAGCTTAGCTTACGCAAGTTTTTAAAGTGATATTCTCTCGCTTCTGTATATGTATATAACATATAATTATATGTGTGTTTTATTGCTGATTTTATATATATATATATATATATATATATATATATATATATATATATATATATATATATATATATATATATATAAATTTCTATGTGTGTTCTATTTTCTGATTATTGATATATATATACAGACGTGCTCAAATTTGTTGGTACCCCTCCACAAAAAACGAAGAATGCACAATTTTCTCTGTAATAACTTAAAACTGACAAAAGTAATTGGCATCCGCCATTGTTTATTCCATATTTAATAGAAATCAGACTTTGCTTTTGATTTTTTATTCAACATAATATTGTAAATAAGAAAACAAATGAAAATGGCATGGACAAAAATGATGGGACCGCTAACCTAATATTTTGTTGCACAACCTTTAGAGGCAATCACTGCAATCAAACGTTTTCTGTAGCTCTCAATGAGACTTCTGCACCTGTTAACAGGTAGTTTGGCCCACTCTTCCTGAGCAAACTGCCCCAGCTGTCTCAGGTTTGATGGGTGCCTTCTCCAGACTGCAAGTTTCAGCTCTTTCCATAGATGTTCGATAGGATTCAGATCAGGACTCATAGAAGGCCACTTCAGAATAGTCCAATGTTTTGTTCTTATCCATTCTTGGGTGCTTTTAGCTGTGTGTTTTGGGTCATTATCCTGTTGGAGGACCCATGACCTGCGACTGAGACAGAGCTTTCTGACACTGGGCAGTACGTTTCGCTCCAGAATGCCTTAATAGTCTTGAGATTTCATTGTGCCCTGCACAGATTCAAGGCACCCTGTGCCAGGCGCAGCAAAGCAGCCCCAAAACATAACCGAGCCTCCTCCATGTTTCACTGTAGGTATGGTGTTCTTTTCTTTGAAAGCTTCATTTTTTCGTCTGTGAACATAGAGCTGATGTGACTTGCCAAAAAGCTCCAGTTTTGACTCATCTGTCCAAAGGACATTCTCCCAGAAGGATTGTGGCTTGTCAATATGCATTTTAGCAAATTCCAGTCTGGCTTTTTTATGTTTTTCTTTCAAAAGTGGAGTCCTCCTGGGTCTTCTTCCATGGAGCCCACTTTCGCTCAAAAAGCGACGGATGGTGCGATCAGAAACTGACGTACCTTCACCTTGGAGTTCAGCTTGTATCTCTTTGGCAGTTATCCTTGGTTCTTTTTCTACCATTCGCACTATCCTTCTGTTCACTCTGGGGTCGATTTTCCTCTTGCGGCCGCTCCCAGGGAGGTTGGCTACAGTTCCATGGACCTTAAACTTCTTAATAATATTTGCAACTGTTGTCACAGGAACATCAAGCTGCTTGGAGATGGTCTTGTAGCCTTTACCTTTACCATGCTCGTCTATTATTTTCTTTCTGATCTCCTCAGACAACTCTCTCCTTTGCTTTCTCTGGTCCATGTTCAGTGTGGTGCACACAATGGTACCAAACAGCACAGTGACTACTTTTCTCCATTTAAATAGGCTGAATGACTGATTACAAGATTGGAGACATGTGTGATACTAATTAAGGAAACTAATTAGTTTGAAATATCTCTATAATCCAATTATTTATTTATTTTCTAAGGGGTACCAACAAATGTGTCCAGGCCATTTTAGAATATCTTTGTAGAATAAGCAATAATTCATCTCTTTTCACAGCTTCTTTGCTTTATTCTATGACATACCAAAGGCATGCAAGTATACATGATAAAATAGCTTTTAATTTCATCACTTTTCAGGAGGAATGAAGCATTATTTCAATGAGCTGTAAGGGTACCAACAAATTTGAGCACGTCTGTATATATATATATATATATATATATTTGTATGTGTTTTTTATCATGTAAAGCGCTATACAAAACTAAAGATTGATTGATTGATTGATTGATTGATATGGAGGCAGTTTGCAGTTGTTTGCTATCACACACAGCATACAGTTATGTGCTGCTTCCCATTTCCAGTCATCATTACTCACACCTGTTTTTCTCCCAATTTGTGAACTGTGGTATTGCTTGGCATGTCGAAAATTATGGGGGTCTGATCAGAAACATTTGTTAGAAACACTGAAGTAGTAAAAACATATCTTTTTAAATTCCTCAGGAAGCTAATGATGCTTCTTTGAAAATGGCTGCCTGCATGTCATGGATGATTCGAGATCGGGCAGGGACGTCTTTGTTCGCCTTTTCTCGTCAGTCAGTCACTTTGCTGTTTATGTACTCGGGTAGTCGCGTCTTTTGTTGGTGATTTTTAATACACACATCACTACTGTACTCTAATTTAAGACGCAGGATATTTTTGAGAAGCAAAATAATGGTTAAAGTGCATCTTAAAATGAAGGAATATGGTAGTTAACTGTCAAAACTGCAACTTTTGTTTACATGTATATGTCCATATAAAAATGTAAATGTTATCCGCAAACCACAAATCCATGTTAGTGCACAGGCAGTGTAGTGGTCAATTATTATTATTATTATTATTATTATTATTATTATTATTATTATTATTATTATTTATTTTTTTCTTAAGGTCCATGCCACATTACTCATGGTTGAAGGACTCAAGATGGCAGAGAACCAAGAGATGGCTGAGAAAATGGATGGGCAGAAACCCTTGGATCCTTCCCCACTCTTGGAATATGGTAATTAAATCAGGAAGTACTTCACTATATACTGCTGAATATCACATTATGGGGACTCTCTCTACCTTTGGGAGACATATAACATGCCCCTACAAAGTGATTTCATGTGTTTCACATCTACTGTTACCGTGCATGTGATTCTCTTCTTTCAGAAACTTCGGAACAAGAGTCTTATTCAGACAGGGGCCAGCTAGGTGGGAGACTTCAAGGGGTGGCTGAGATAGAGAATCCCCTCAATGGGATCGGGACTAAAGTAACAAGAGGTATGTTCACAACTGAAGGAGGACAGGAAGGGCCTCACAATGATGGACAACCAGAAGACATTCAGAACAAGGGACAGCTGGATTGGCTTGAAAGTTGCTGCCTAAACAACCCAGGTAGATACAGTTTGAGGCATTTACTTGTGTGTTCATCTCTAATGCAGACAAAAGCCACCAAATGTACATTGCTGTGCAAAAGTCTTAGACACATTCTCGAGTTACAATATCTCAAAATAAACTATACTTGAGCAGCTAATATGAAGTGTTGTAGTAGCTAACCCATCACATTTATCCAGCTCTTTCCATAGATGTTTGATAGGATTCAGATCAGGACTCATAGAAGGCCACTTCAGAATAGTCCAATGTTTTGTTCTTATCTATTCTTGGGTGCTTTTAGCTGTGTGTTTTGGGTCATTATCCTGTTGGAGGACCCATGACCTGCGACTGAGACAGAGCTTTCTGACACTGGGCAGTATGTTTCGCTCCAGAATGCCTTGATAGTCTTGAGATTTCATTGTGCCCTGCACAGATTCAAGGCACCCTGTGCCAGGCGCAGCAAAGCAGCCCCAAAACATAACCGAGCCTCCTCCATGTTTCACTGTAGGTATGGTTCTCAACGGGGGGGGGGGGGGGATGTATTTTTATTTGATATAAAATGTATACATGACATGGTAGTATTAAATCAGGTTGATTCTATGGTAGTATAACCCGCCCCCCCCCCCCCTCCAGAAAAAAGAAATAAAATTGTGCAAAATGTCTAAGACTTTTTCACAGCAGTGTATATCTCCACAAGTCACTCCATTAATTATCAGTCTCGGAGCCTGTCGCTACTGGAGAGAAATATTGTTTTTGATAAGTCTCTACCTTTGGGAGACATATAATATGTCCCCACAAGGTGATTTCATGTTAAATCAGAAAGGGCGCTACAATATACTGTTGAATGTCACATTATGGGGACTGTCTCCCAAAGGTCTATGTCCACGTCAGCCAGTTAATATTTTCAGTGTTGGGTGGCATCTTGATATGACATTTAAATGGCTTTTCTTTAAGCATCCACGTGAGGGAAGCTTGTATGTTTTTTGTAAATCTGCAGACATTACCAGCCTCATCACACCTATAACTGCTTTGATCTTCTGAACTGATCGCAATGTTGAATTTATATTCTCTGCATTGTGGAAACTCCTCTAGAAAAATCTAACTACTGGTCACGTTGATCTGTGACCTAAGATGGCTGCCAAATTGCGGTCATGCGACGTTCGTTTCTGGAAAATAAAGACCAAACGCTTTGAGATATTGGCTTCATATTCTTCTATTTTTTATGTGTGCTTTATTTTGTTTCTTAATAAATAATTCAGTACTTTGCCAAGACATGAGTTGCATCACAGGCTGATAAGTTATAAAAGTAGTGATATTTGAATTGAACCCTTTTAGGACGAAGCGTTTTTTAGTGGGATGGTCCCCCAAGACTAAGGTTTTTTTTTTTTGGCTGTTCTTTATTCTCTTCCTATAAAAAAAATCACTTTTTTTTTTTTTACTGTGAGAATTCATTTCTTTTGATTTGCATTTTAAGTCCTTGTGATCTAAAATGCAATGTCAAGCACAGCATCCCATGTCAAGCACAGAATCCTTCATTTTTCCAATGCTTAATGATAAGGTAAGGTTTCTTATTTGTTCATTAGAAATTAAGAACCATTACCAATGATAGTTGACACATGCTTTGCGATATCTTCAAATTTGGTACACTACTGTATTATAACATTCTGTTGGACAAGGGTCATTATCTGTGTCATTATTATTATTTCTTAGCAGACGCCCTTATCCAGGGCGACTTACAGTCGTAAACAAAAATACATTTCAAGAATCACAGTACAAGTATTAATACAATTAAGAGCAAGATAAAATACAATTATTTCGGAACCTTTACTAACATCTCAGAATCCACAAGATAATAGTGCCTAATTTTTCTCCTCACTGTGAGACAGAGCTTGCACCACCACCTTGCGCTTGTTTGAAAAATATATACAGCTCTGGAAAAAATTAAGAGACCACTGCAAAATTATCAGTTTCTCTGGTTTTACTATTTATAGGTATGTGTTTGGGTAAAATGAACATTTTTGTTTTATTCTATAAACTACTGACAACATTTCTCCCAAATTCCAAATAAAAATATTGTCATTTAGAGCATTTATTTGCAGAAAATGACAACTGGTCAAAATAACAAAAAAGATGCAGTGTTGTCAGACCTCGAATAATGCAAAGAAAATAAGTTCATATTCATTTTTAAAACACCACAATACTAATGTTTTAACTTAGGAAGAGTTCAGAAATCAATATTTGGTGGAATAACCCTGATTTTCAAGCATAGCTTTCATGCGTCTTGGCATGCTCTCCACCAGTCTTTCACATTGATGTTGGGTGACTTTATGCCACTCCTGGCGCAAAAATTCAAGCAG
The DNA here is from genome assembly GCF_902713425.1 of Acipenser ruthenus. Lineage (NCBI taxonomy): Eukaryota > Metazoa > Chordata > Actinopteri > Acipenseriformes > Acipenseridae > Acipenser > Acipenser ruthenus. The sequence goes on along the minus strand of NW_026708177.1, from coordinate 81,507 downwards.
CTCGGCTTTGTTTGATGGCTTGTGACCATCCATCTTCCTCTTGATCACATTCCAGAGGTTTTCAATGGGGTTCAGGTCTGGAGATTGGGCTGGCCATGACAGGGTCTTGATCTGGTGGTCCTCCATCCACACCTTGATTGACCTGGCTGTGTGGCATGGAGCATTGTCCTGCTGGAAAAACCAATCCTCAGAGTTGGGGAACATTGTCAGAGCAGAAGGAAGCAAGTTTTCTTCCAGGACAACCTTGTACTTGGCTTGCTTCATGCCAAAGCTACCCGATTCCAGCCTTGCTGAAGCACCCCCAGATCATCACCGATCCTCCACCACATTTCACAGTGGGTGCGAGACACTGTGGCTTGTAGGCCTCTCCAGGTCTCCGTCTAACCATTAGACGACCAGGTGTTGGGCAAAGCTGAAAATTGGACTCATCTGGGGGTGCTTCAGCAAGGCTGGAATCGGGCAGATTTGTCTTTGTGAAGGACGCATGAATCAAGCCAAGTACAAGGTTGTCCTGGAAGAAAACTTGCTTCCTTCTGCTCTGACAATGTTCCCCAACTCTGAGGATTGGTTTTTCCAGCAGGACAATGCTCCATGCCACACAGCCAGGTCAATTAAGGGGACAGTGGAAAAGAAAATCCAAAAGGTGTTGTTAGCGGACGATTGTTACAGTACAGGGATGGTGGTGGTGAAAAACTGAAATTTCCGGTCAGTATGAAAGAGATACTGTTGTGCATATGCATTTATAAGGCATTTCGGGCACTTAAGATGCAATGCGACAAGCGAAACTGTGCAGTGATGCGTCAAAATGAATAGAACCTATACTTTTGATAAGTATCTTTCACACGACAAGCTACGCAGGAACGGTACCAGGGCAGCACTGGACTGACGAGAAATAAATAGGATTGAATCCGATTTTTTGCGATTTGACGCACGTCAACTAGGGCATTGAGCAATCGGAGAACAGCTTCAATGCACGTGGTCCAGCAGGGTGAAGCAGTTTCCAAAATGACGGAGGAAAAATACTTGTCGTTGAAAAACTACCCAGAGCTTTATGACAAAGGCCATCACAATTATAAAGATACAGATTTGAAAGGGAATATATGGGAGTCCATTTCGAAAGAACTGGATAAGCCTGGTATGTGTGATTTATTGCCATATGTGTTGAAATACCATCAGAGAAGACACTCATAATTTCCACATCATGTTGATAAGTAGTACCAGTCTTGATCATAGTTCTGTCAATAGCAATTTTGAACAGTTGTATAGATCTGGCAATTTTCAAACCTATCGCTGCTGGTTTGTGTGGTCATGTCGCTGCGAAAGGTCTCGTCGGGAGTCGTTGCCAATTAAAAAATCACTTTGTGTCTGGTGTGTGGAGACCTTTACTCATCCACTTTTTAATATGTCTTATGTAGACATTGATTTAATTTATATGTCAATTATAAAACCATGGCAGCCACTAAGCCAAGTCAGTTTTCCCCATTTACTATTTTTTTTTTATTTTTTTATTTAACAATAAAACAAACTGGTGATTTTATTGTTTTAAATGAATCCCAACTTTGGTGTTTGTGAAATAGACACAGATTCCAGGTGCAGGGAAAATGGTAGAAATAATATAATATCCCCTGTCAGATTTTGTTTTAAAACAACCCCCAATACATGTACTTGAACCAAATTTATTTTTCATACATTTATATATAAAAAATATTAACTTCATAAATTAATTTAATGTATAGAGTTATATGATGAAAATGCAGATTAAAGTATTGTTTTTTCTATATGGTCTCATTGTTCCGGGGATTGCTAAGCATACTAATGAAATCAAGTTATATAGCCCACTATTGTGTGCAAGTGGATCTTTCAAACTGGAGGACACAGAGATTGCTACATCAATCAATCTTGCTACAGTCCGCCACTGATGAAGTAACTTCATAATTGTATTTGTTATCTTGTGCAGGATGAAAGTATACAAGATGGGCCAAAGTAGATGAAGACCAAGTGCTTATCTATTTCAAGCCTTACAAGGTGAAAGCAGAAAACAAATGCCAGGTGAGATTGTAATGATTGTAATGGTGCCATACATATATTGAATATTTAGTTTTCTTATACATTCTGTCTGAGTCCGTTCAAAGTAAACACTCCCCGCCCCCAATAGCATAATCCTTTGGCATTTTACTATATTTTTAGTTTCTTTATTGGGGGTGGGGTGTTTGGGTATCCATATGAATTTTCCTGACAATTGGATAAGTTTGACGTAGGTGTGACATAGGGTCAGATGTAGAGGTGGGATGCTAAGAAATTCTCATGGTATGATAACTATCAGAAAAAATACCACGATTATCATATAATTATATTGCAGTGTAATTTTTTATATAAAATATTCAACTGGTTTTCAAATATGCAGATTAACACAAATCCACACACCTGTACTTTATTGGGTACCAGTATCTTTGCCTTCAGTCAGATTTATCAAGGTATTTGCATCAAAATGGGATTTACATCCTTTTTTTGTGAAGAAAACAATGTGTTAATATTGCTAGTAACAAACAATAATTTAGGCATACAGTACTTTTGAGTCTTTTAAAAGCCCTTTCACAAATGGTCGTTTGGTGCATGCTGAAGTACGGTTCAGTTCATTTGCAGGCATAAATGAAACATCCAAAACAAACTGATTCACCCCAGAATTTGCACCAAACCAATCGGCCTGAGACTACTTGTAAATACACAGATATACTGTATATGGTGCAAACTGTATTTGTGTAAAGACCATCATAAATATGCCCTGTTTCTTACATGCGGCTACTTTTTTATGTAAAGCAAACACCTTTGTATAATGGAACAGTCCAGGGATTATGGCTAGTCTGTAAATGTTATTGTGTTTTTGTTTGTTGTTTTTTTTTTTTTTTTTTATATAAAATGTTAATTATTGTATCATTTAACAACTGGAATAATGGCTGGTTCAGTGTGTACTACCAGGGAATAATACCATAGAGAGGTTTTGGGGAGAGAGTTTTGGGGACAGGAACCATTCAGATGGTATTACCCCTGGTAATACACACTAAACCAGCTATTGTTTATTGTAATATATGGATTTGAGTCTGAACAATATGTGTCTTCCCTTTCGGGTCTGCGTGGTGGATAGACTGAAATGCCAGCTCTGCACAAGCCACACTTTGAGCTCAAGCTGATGTGTTGAAGTGATAATACCATCGTTCAGAGCCCAGCGAAAATATTACCATTTGGGTATTACAAGATTTTTTTTCTATGACGCACAGTAGTATTCTTTAGGTCTATCCATGTATTTCAATAGATTAACCTATATTAATATAAAAACATAAGAACATAAGAAAGTTTACAAACGAGAGGAGGCCATTCAGCCCATCTTGCTCGTTTGATTGTTAGTAGCTTATTGATCACAAAATCTCATCAAGCAGCTTCTTAAAGGATCCCAGGGTGTCAGCTTCAACAACATTACTGGGGAGTTGGTTCCAGACCCTCACAATTCTCTGTGTAAAAAAGTGCCTCCTATTTTCTGTTCTGAATGCCCCTTTATCTAATCTCCATGTGTGACCCCTGGTCCTTGTTTCTTTTTTCAGGTCAAAAAAGTCCCCTGGGTCGACATTGTCTATATCTTTTAGGATTTTGAATGTTTGAATCAGATCGCCGCGTAGTCTTCTTTGTTCAAGACTGAATAGATTCAATTCTTTTAGCCTGTCTGCATACGACATGCCTTTTAAACCCAGGATAATTCTGGTTGCTATTCTTTGTACTCTTTCTAGAGCAGCAATATCCTTTTTGTAACGAGGTGACCAGAACTGAACACAATATTCTAGGTGAGGTCTTACTAATGCATTGTAAAGTTTTAACATTACTACCCTTGATTTAAATTCAACACTTCTCACAATATATCCGAGCATCTTGTTGGCCTTTTTTATAGCTTTCTGAGTCAACATAAACTCCTAGGTCTTTTTCATAGTTCCCTTCTTCAATTTCAGTATCTCCCATATGATATTTATAATGCACATTTTTATTGCCTGCATGCAAAACTTTACACTTTTCTCTATTAAATGTCATTTGCCATGTGTCTGCCCAGTTCTGAATGCTGTCTAGATCATTTTGAATGACCTTTGCTGCTGCAACATTGTTTGCCACTCCTCCTATTTTTGTGTCGTCTGCAAATTTAACACGTTTGCTTACTATACCAGAATCTAAATCATTAATGTAGATTAGGAATAGCAGAGGGCCTAATACTGATCCCTGTGGTACACCACTGGTTACCTCACTCCATTTTGTATTATAGGTAAAAAAGAGATGGAGGATTTTTTGTTCCAGCACTCAAATATAAGGCATGATTGGACAACTGTCAAAGTGAAGATATTCAACGAGAAGAGCAAGATACAAAAGCTTTCACAGAGACGTCTGGCCAACCTCCAGGAGTGACACTGGGAATAATTACTCTCATTATTTCATGATGTTTGTAATTAAACCTTATAACTGTAATTGTAATCGTGACTGCAATGGTGCTAAAATACAATAATGTGGATGGATATTGAATTGAGTCTACTAAAGGCTGTCATTCATACCTGAATTCATTGTATGAGGGACGTTCTAAATGTTTTTAAAACACATACACTAATGGGAACCACTAATTTTCAGCTTAGCCACCGCCTTTAAGAATGCACTTTTCATATAGTTTTTTTTCTGTGAAGTTTTTGCTCGATTTGTATAATTTTGCGCACGACTACTGGCCACGATTGCCTCAGGTGGATACACTAAGAACTTAAGCCTTTATATACCTGAAATATGTCATTAGCATTTCTGATTGGATTACCTTAACCCTTTGCGGTCCTATGTCGGACCTGGTCTGACATCGCAATTTTCCCTTTCCGGTCCAATGTCGGACCCTGTCCGACATCATCAAAAAGACACAAAAAACAGGTCTCTAGTCTTTTTTCTCCGGAAAAAGCCGAGAAAACTATTCAATGGCCGAGTGAGACCGATAGGAGCCGAGAGAAGCCGGAAAAAAAAAAAATAGTGGGTGTATCTCATGAATACTGATAGACCCGACACTACATAGATAACACGGACATACACAAACAAGATAGCTGCTTCCGCATCCAGCGCTCAGAGAATATCACAGACATTTGCAGAGCTTTTTGAGATGTTATAGTAATAAAATAATGACTTGGATCGCATTACTGAGGTGTTTGCTGGAGATGCAGTACTGAGTGTCCTGTTGTTTTGAAGTGTCTTTTAAACCTGTTTTACTGTGAAAAAAAATACTTTTAAACAGCGCGTCTAAAATAAACTGCGTGTGTGAAAATAAATTGGACCTGACACGCACTTAATAAATGAACTGCAAAGGGTTAATATTTCACACAGCTACTATATTTCCAGTAACAAACATTAACTGATTTGGAGACTCCTGGTGACATGAAGTTGTAAATGCACACCATTTATTTATATATCATTTTTCATTTTCGTTTTACATTTTAATTAACATAAGTAAGATAAGTTAAATGTTTTAAACTCACCGATATCACCAAGATGTGGCTGGATCGGTCTAAGAAAACAGTTTGGTATGGTGGGCAATCGTTTTCTCGTTTCTTTTCTTTCCTGTTGGTTTGTCCTCTGCAGAGTGGGTGTCCCTCTTTAATCCTTTAAACTCTGCATATTTCTCAGCTTGGAAAGTGTCAATGTTGGGGCCGTTAATTGAAACAAACAGCATGCTGTTCAGTGTGCTTACATGCATTCGGCTTCTCTGGTCGGTCAGAATAAGGTTCATCACACTAAAGCCACGTTCACATTCAGCAGTGGACCACAGGAATTACACCTACTGTGGTTACCAGTTTGTTCAGGTTATCCCCCATGCGCTGAGTATCTTTGTGCTCTCTGAATTCCTTTATAGTTAGAGGTCGTGAAACGTTGAATTTTAAAGTTTTGCACAGATTCATAACTTTATCGTCCCCAAACAAAATTCTTGCATCCTCTTCTACAGGCCATGATGTGGGGTTGAGTACGGCTGCCTCCTCCAGGACCCCTTTATCATCAAATCTTCTTTCGATGTTGTCAAATAAAGCTTGTATGAACTGCGTGCGGAAACCTCTGTATTTCATTTGTTGAGCGTCAGATGGCTGTGTGATTGGAACCCCTTTAAATGCACCGGCTCTTGAGAACTCGTTGTTCATTGTGCTGGTATTTATTCAATCTCTGTCCTTCATAGCACGTAGAGCTTTTAATGCAACATCAATCTCCGGCTTGACAGTGATGACAGTGGAATTCCTATTTTGAAGAAACAGGGATAGCGCTTTTAGCGTCTCGAGTGCATCTTTCATTGTTGCTACTTCCATTACAAACAGCCAGTTTGTCATCTTCCCCAGTAGACCACCACATTCTGCTTTGTCCTGTGAAGAACGTGAGATGTCTGTTGAACCATTTCTAAAAAATGTAACAAGGGCAGGGTAACTTTCCCATAAAGCAGTCACCGATGTGCAGGAAGATGACGGCCAACGGACGTCAGAAACTCGACCAACCTTGTGTATATGTACACAGAGCTCAGCAGCCACAGCTTCAAGTTGCCTCTGGTTCTTGGGACTTAGTGAAAAAAATGAATACAGTGAATCGATTAATAGCTGAAAATGACTTGCTTCCTTTACTGTTCGAACAGCGTCATGAACAGCAAGCTCCAGTTTGTGGTTCATGCAGTGAATCTCGATTAGATTGTTGTTGATCTGTTCTCGCAGAATTGATGCTGCCCCTTTGTATTTCCCCAGCATCGATGCTGCTCCATCAGTTGCAAAACCCAGCAGACGCTCTCGAAGTATGTCTGCAGTGATGCCATACTGATTGAGGCTGGAAAGCAACTCATCTGCAATGCCAGCACCTGTCCCCGACTTTAGCGGCACAATGTTAAAAAAATAGTTGCCTAAAATAATATAATTGTATGTAAAAATAATGTGATATGTTGTAACAATTGTAAGTTGCCCTGGATAAGGGTGTCTGCTAAGAAATAAATAATAATAATAATAATCAATTACATACTTTGCAAGTTGTGCAGCCATTTTGTCTGCTACAAACGAGAGCATATTACAACCTGCATGGTCGGAATGCAGCATGTTCCCAGTATCCAATCCATTAAGCTGCTGTAGCTGCAAAATGTTTGGATGCATCTTAAACGTTTTCTTTACAAATCATGTAGGCTGTTATCATTATGCTCGTCGTTTTTTCCGATCACTGCAGTGCTGTTTTCAGCAGCTTTCTCTATGGCCTGCTTTTGTCTGGCTTGCGCTATGTGTTCACATTTCATATGAGACTTGCATTTACCGTGTTCACTTATTTTGTCATTTAGTTTTTTGGCTGATGTTGCAGTTGTGCCATTCATAAAGGCCTGGTCAATTCCAGGTCGTTCTTTTATATGGGTTCCCAGATCACGAATTGCTGAACAAACCGAGCAAATGACTGAACCGCTGGGATTAGCCTTTAGCCAAGCGCGATTAGCCTTCCATTTTTTGAAGCGAGCCTGCCCTACACAGCCGCCGATATTAATTGCCTGCTCTTCTGAGGCCCCTATGCTCTCCTGTGTGTCAGTACACATAGGGTACATACCTGCATCGTCACCTTTGATAGCTTTATTTCTGCCGCTGCAGAAATAAAGCTGTCTAGAGGATGAGATGTTCAATTTGAGCCCAGTTTTGGCTGTTTTGGTGATTTTTTGTATTTTTCATTCATTAGTAGTAAACTGGCAGTTATAGAAAAATAGCTGAATATGTCAATGGTTTCCTCCCAGTTTCTCAATATCTCCACATTTCTTAGCCACATAGTCAGGTTTAATGTAAACTAGAAGTTGTGATCTTCAATTTAAACCCACTTTTGCCTGTTTGGGGGATTTCTTTCATTATTAGTAAACTGGCAGTTATATACCATTCTGTTCAATACAGTTGATTTGACTGCACAGCAAAAACCAGCTAGCTTTGAGGCTGCATACCTCCATAAATAGGAAAGTTCCACACATATTGCAAAAATGCTCTAGTCCACAGTGATCAGACCTACAATTTGAGACCATTTGGTGATAAAATGCAGCTTTGTGTCAATTTTAAACCACCCCAGACGTTTCTGTGCAATACTGTTTGTCATTTGTTCAAAGGCGTACAAATAAACACCTGTATTTGTTGACAGAGATGCTGTGTCAGTGTATAAACACCTGTATTTGTTGACAGAGATGCTGTGTCAGTGTATAAACACCTGTATTTGTTGACAGAGATGCTGTGTCAGTGTATAAACACCTGTATTTGTTGACAGAGATGCTGTGTCAGTGTATAAACACCTGTATTTGTTGACAGAGATGCTGTGTCAGTGTATAAAGGCCTGATCTCATTTACACAGGGGCTGTGTCAGTGTATAAACACCTGTACTTGTTGACAGAGACCGACTTTATACCTTAGAAGAAGGTAAAGCTTTTTTTGTAGCTCTGGTCATTTACTTCGATTCTGGCTGTGGTCATATAACTCAATTCTGACTCTGTTCATGTAGCAGTATTCTGACTCTTGTCATGTAACTCAATTCTGACTATGGTCATGTAGCACTATTCTGACTCTGGTCATATTCCAGTATTGTCACACTAAGTTCCAACATTGGCTAGTTCAGGGATCCCGGCTATTGTGTACTGCCTAGGGATGTGCACGACAAATATTTTGACTATCGATAATTCCACAGCTGTTGAGGTCGACTAATCGAATAGTCGCCCCCCGCCCCCCCCCCCCCCCCCTGCCTCCCATTCAAAATGAGACGTACATTAAATGCGAAATAATGCAAAGTGACAATTACTGCAATTGCAATAAATTCTGAACTTTATTTTAAAATACTTAGCTAACACAACAACTTTAACAACTTTGTTAAATAAACATTAGGCTATGTAAAAAAACACCTTCCTATTAGGAAACATACAGAAATGCCATAGTAACAGCAGCAATAACATAAGCATGCCTGTCAACTCTCGTGTGAGACTCTCGTATTTTGCAAGCAAGTGTTATTTTTTTTTTACCGATATTGTCACAAGCTTTTAGCTTTTCCGTTAATTACAATTTCAAATTAACTATAAAGGTTGTGACAATTAAAAAAAAAAAAAAAAAAAAAAAGGAACGCTTGCTTATAAAATATGGGCGTCTCCTGTATAATTTTTATTCAATTATTAATGTAATTTTCATTCAATAATAGTTTAGCAATGTGAGCTGCGAGGCAAATGCCTTAACATTAGCATCCTTGTGGCAATAATGTTTTCCGGTCATAACAGCGAAATACAAAATGCATTAGACTATCTAGCTAGCTAATTTATACAATCCACTTAACTAAACGATTTACTTTTCCCACGTTTTCAAACCACACACAACATGCAGACTACCGGTCTACGTTAAATCAAATCGGCAACATACCTGTGCGTTCGAGTTCCAGTGAATAAAAAATAAATAGCCTGTAGGCAATAGCTTGCTATGTATGTAGCTAGCTTAATAATATTAATAAATAAATGAATGAACAAAAAGGCCTGAGTGGCATTAACGCACTAGCCTTCCATGGAAGCAAAAAAAAATCCTAACAAAAACTTTAGGAATAGTTAGGCTAGCAATGTCCATTATTATTATCATGTTCACTTATTCTTGTTTAAAAAAATCAGCATGTCCATCAGGTCCGGCAATACTGCAGCAGACGGTGCTCAGGCAGAGTTTGTTGTTTTTGTTTCAACTTCAGAGCCTGAGTAGCTATTGCACTGTGATAAAAATGTGACACAAAACGGCTGGCCGCACCAACTACATTATGTATGGCACCAAGTTTAAAGCCATCGTTGAAGGCGAGCTGCAGAGTGTGTGCAAAGCACAAATTCGAGTCCCATTCAACAAACTCCAAAGATGATGTTGCTGGCATTGTCGTGAACACAGGCAGTGATTTCCCCCCTTAAACCCGAATGGTCTACAGCGGTGTTTAACACATTTGCGAGATTCTCTGCTGTATGCCTCTCTGGCGTGGCGCGAGTCTGTAGAACTACGTTTTTCATTTCCCAATCCTCAATGACGTACGACTCGGTATTCGGTGCAGTCCACGCATCTGTAGTAATCACCACCTTCTCAGCCTTTGACAAGTTTCTGCGGACAGACGCTGCTCAATCGGCATGCATTTTTTTCGAGTCGAGTGGTAATTGTTTTAGTGCAGGGTTTTTCGTGCATGGACTGTGTATTCAGGTTCCACAAATTTCATCAACTACCGAAATCCCTCACCAACAAAACTTATGGGAAGCATGTCCTTTGCCACCATATTAGCAATAAGGTCTGATGTTTTTTCAGCACGTACGTTGTCACACTGACGAGGCCTCACCGCAAAGGATGCAATGGCGGTTTGTTGCAGTCCTCTTTCCTTTTCTGTCGTTGCTAGCGTCACAGAAGGGTGTTTGGCTTTTAGGTGGGTTAACATACCAGTTGTAGATTTGTGGTAGTTTAATTGCACTGCACATATTTTACACTTAACAGTGTTTTCATTTACTTTGTCAAAGTATTTCCATGCAGAACTTTTCTGTGAGGAAGCCATCGTTAGCCGATCTACGTTCTAGTTTAGCCAATCACAGACAAGAAATAACAAATCCCACCCTTCAGTCAATCTTCATTACCGCTACATAGAGAGCCAATCAGCAGTACAGGCTTTAAAATAAATTCAATATATGCATTTTTTTTTTTAACTTTCGAATGTTGGATTCACTTGTCGATAGGTGCCATCGTTATCGAATAGTCGAATGTTCGACTATTCGGTCTCACCCCTAGTACTGCCCCAGTATAAATATGTTTAATCTACATACAAAGCTGTTTAATCTACCCTGCCCTCTGCTCCCTTTGAACTGTCCCCTGCTCCCTTTGTCTGTACCCTGCTCCTCTGCGTAAAAATGTCATTTTAAATACAACAAAGATCCGCACAGCAAGGGTATGGAGCGCATAACTTGGCACAGCAAGGCAGCTCCTAGCTGGGCAGATGCTGCAGCTCTGCCTCTCATGCAACTGCTACATTTCATAAAAATAGGAATGTGTCAAGCAAGGAGAATAGCCAATTCGTTAGGAACAGGCATTTGGAAGACAGTACATGTTTCAAATGATTGAAAACTGGGAAACTCTTTGAGAAAAAAATCTTAAAATCCTTTATTGAAAAATAAATAATATCCACATTTGTTTTAAAGAAATAATGTTCCGATAGTCGTTTGAAATGTGCTGCAAGTTTAAAATCATCTGGAAATTAAACACTGATGCCTTTTTTAATTGTATTTTTTCTGAAAAAAAGTTGAAAGGCTGGGAGGATCTTCTGTGGAGAAGATCTTCCCGGCCTTTCAACATTTACTTTTCAAAACGAACATTTGTCATTCAAAAGAATGTGGAGAAGATCTTCCCTCCCTTTCAACATTAATTCTCAAACTGAATGCAGTAGGGATTCAAGGAAATGCATGCACATGGATTAGGGAGTGGTTAACATGTAGAAAA
>NW_026708177.1:57500-60000 GCF_902713425.1 Acipenser ruthenus | reverse complement strand
AGGCTCGCATTGAAGGTAGACACGACCATGTCCACAACGGGACTTAGTCTCTAGCAGCAAAAACATGGAGGTCACCAAGGACACAAACGGCACACTGCTGCTGAAAACAGAGCCTCCAAACCCCGCGAGGGCAACAGGCTTCAAGTGCACTGAAAGTCAGCGACACAAATGGCACACTGTTGCCCAAAACAGAGCCTCCAAACCCCGTGAAGGCAAGAGACTTAAAGTGCATTAAAAATAAAAAAATGTAAGGGACCCACACTGCCTACTCAAGCCCAAAACAGAGCCTCCAGCCCGGCCTGATCTGGCGCCAGGCGCGGGAGGGCAGCATACTTCCATCAGCATGGAAGTCCAGGACTGTAAGGGGACCCACCGCCTCCCCAAGCCGAAAACAGAGCCTCCAGCCCGACCTGATCTGGCGCCAGGCACGGGAGGGCAACAGACAGACTTCCAGGGAAGTGGAAGCTGCCAGGGGTGAATGGGAACTCTGCCCGGGGTGCAGAGCCTCCCACATGGCTTGACTTATTATTTTTACTTAAATATTTTTTTGATCAAAAGACCATGCCCTTAGTAATATGCACTTACCCCCCCAGTGTATCTGTTATCTAATAGCATTATGAGAGCAAGTCACTACTTCATGCCGACCTCCTGGAACTGCCGCTCGGCCACCCAGACCCACTTTGTCCACTAAGGTTTTTTGTGGCTATGGTAATGTATTATTATTATGTGTTTATTTAGCAGACACCTTTATCCAAGTCGACTTACAGAGACTAGGGTGTGTGAACTTTGCATCAGCTGCAGAGTCACTTACAATTACATCTCACCCAAAAGACGGAGCACAAGGAGGTTAAGTGACTTGCTCAGGGTCACACAGTGAGTCAGTGGCTAAGGTGGGATTTGAACCGGGGACCTCCTGGTTACAAGCCCTTTTCTTTAACCACTGGACCACACAGCCTCCAATGTAGCACTATTCTGACTCTAGTCAATTCTATTCTAACTATGGTCATTTAGCTCAATGGTGACTGGTCATGTAGCTCAATGGTGACTCTGGTCATGTAGCTCAATGGTGACTCTGGTCATGTAGCTCAATGGTGACTCTGGTCATGTAGCTCAATTTTGACTATGGTCAGTGCGGCAGTGTGGAGTAGTGGTTAGGTCTCGGGACTCTTGACTAGAAGGTCGTGGGTTCAATCCCAGGTGGGGGACATTGCTGCTGTACCCTTGAGCAAGGTACTTTACCTAGATTGCTCCAGTAACAATCCAACTGTATAAATGGGTAATTGTATGTAGAAAAATAATATAATTGTATGTAAAAATAATGTGATATCTTGTAACAATTGTAAGTCGTCCTGGATAAGGGTGTCTGCTAAGAAATACAGTGGCTCTCAAAAGTATTCACCCCCCTTGGACTTTTCCACATTTCATTGTGTTACAACATGGAATCAAAATGGATTTAATTGGGAGTTTTTGCCACTGATCAACACAAGAAAAGTCCATAATGTCAAAGTGAAAAATAAAATCTACAACTTGTTCTAAATTAATTACAAATATAAAACAGAAAATAATTGATTGCATAAGTATTCACCCCCTTTGCTATGACACACCTAAATAAGCTCTGGTGCAACCAATTGTCTTTAGAAGTCACATAATTAGTTGAATGGAGTCCACCTGTGTGCAATTAAGGTGTTTCACATGATTTCAGGTTAAATACACCTGTCTCTGGGAGGTCCCACAGTTGGTTAGTACATTTCCTAACAAAAACTACATCATGAAGGTGAAGGAACATTCAAAGCAAATCCGGAATAAGGTTCTTCAAAAGCACCAATCAGGGGTAGGATATAAGAACATTTCCAAGGCATTGAATATCCTCTCAGAGCACAGTAAAGTCCATTATTAAGAAATGGAGAGAATATGGCACAACTGTGAATCTGTCTAGAACAGGCCGTCCTCAAAAACGGAGTATCCGGGCGTATAGGGCACTAGTCAGGGAGGCCACCAAGAGGCCTATGGCAACTCTAAAGGAGTTACAGTGTTCCACGGCTGAGCTGGGAGACACTGTGCATATGGCAACAATAGCCCGGGTGCTTCACAAAACTGGCCTTTATGGGAGAGTGGCAAAAAGAAAGCCATTGTTGAAAAGAACTCGCATCAAATCTCGGCTAGAGTTTCCCAGAAGGCATGTGGGAGACTCTGAGACCAAGTGGAAGAAGATTCTATGGCCTGATGAGACCAGAATAGAGCTTTTTGGCCACAACGCTAAGCGCTATGTTTGGCGCAAGCCTAACACCGTACATCATCCTGAGAACACCATCCCTACCGTGAAGCATGGTGGTGGCAGCATCATGCTATGGGGATGCTTCTCTGCGTCAGGGCCTGGAAAGCTCGTGAAGATAGAGGGCAAAATGGATGCGGCAAAGTACAGAGAAATCCTGAAGGAAAACCTGCTGAAGTCTGCAAGAGACCTGGGACTTGGAGAAGATTCATCTTCCAGCAGGACAAT
>NW_026708177.1:42500-47500 GCF_902713425.1 Acipenser ruthenus | reverse complement strand
GGCCTCGCTCAGAAAGGTCTGCAGCCCCCCTCTCCCGGTGGGAAGGATGGGCCGCCTCTCTCAAAGTCGTCAGCCATCTGGAGGGGAGGAACCGCCGTGCCTGAACACCGGTGCAAGACCGGCCCGCAGGGGCCCTCCCTAGTTGGGCTGAAGAAGCCAAAGGGTGAGTGGAACTGGAGAGAGAGATGGTCCCGCGACCCGACTCGCCTCCTTGCCCTCGCCCTAGTCCACAGTAGGGCGGTCGGACAGGGTTTTAGAACAACAAAAAACAAAACCACACCGAGACTTGTCCAGGACTTTTTCTTGGAAAGTGTGAGCTCTGGTTCAAGTGCGGAGCCTCCCACAGCATGGACCCGACAGGAGGAGTCATCCCGGCCATCTTCCCCTGCCCAGCACAAAGCCTCCAAGCCTGGCTTCAACTGATCACTCACAAGCATTTTTCTGACACCTCCGTCCTGACTTAGAAATATTTTTTGTTCTAAAAACCCTGTCGACGGAAATCTCCGCGGGTCCCCCCGTTGTATCTCAGACATGGAGTCTTTATGGGCAACGGGGCCGAAGTCACACTGCCAAGGAGTCGCTGCCACCCCGCAGGACATTTCAATCTCGGCCGTTTACAGACTTCCATAAACTGCCCTGCTATGGTCATGGTCATGTCATGTAAAAGATAGGCGACATGACTATGTCTTTTTCAACTCTTAGTTTCTGGCGGAGCCAAAAAAGTCCGGACTATGGTCATCTAATGTTAAAGATAGGATTTTTTTTTTTAAAGTGCTTGGCCAATGACCATGTCCACCAAAAGGCTCGCATTGAAGGTAGACACGACCATGTCCACAACGGGACTTAGTCTCTAGCAGCAAAAACATGGAGGTCACCAAGGACACAAACGGCACACTGCTGCTGAAAACAGAGCCTCCAAACCCCGCGAGGGCAACAGGCTTCAAGTGCACTGAAAGTCAGCGACACAAATGGCACACTGTTGCCCAAAACAGAGCCTCCAAACCCCGTGAAGGCAAGAGACTTAAAGTGCATTAAAAATAAAAAAATGTAAGGGACCCACACTGCCTACTCAAGCCCAAAACAGAGCCTCCAGCCCGGCCTGATCTGGCGCCAGGCGCGGGAGGGCAGCATACTTCCATCAGCATGGAAGTCCAGGACTGTAAGGGGACCCACCGCCTCCCCAAGCCGAAAACAGAGCCTCCAGCCCGACCTGATCTGGCGCCAGGCACGGGAGGGCAACAGACAGACTTCCAGGGAAGTGGAAGCTGCCAGGGGTGAATGGGAACTCTGCCCGGGGTGCAGAGCCTCCCACATGGCTTGACTTATTATTTTTACTTAAATATTTTTTTGATCAAAAGACCATGCCCTTAGTAATATGCACTTACCCCCCCAGTGTATCTGTTATCTAATAGCATTATGAGAGCAAGTCACTACTTCATGCCGACCTCCTGGAACTGCCGCTCGGCCACCCAGACCCACTTTGTCCACTAAGGTTTTTTGTGGCTATGGTAATGTATTATTATTATGTGTTTATTTAGCAGACACCTTTATCCAAGTCGACTTACAGAGACTAGGGTGTGTGAACTTTGCATCAGCTGCAGAGTCACTTACAATTACATCTCACCCAAAAGACGGAGCACAAGGAGGTTAAGTGACTTGCTCAGGGTCACACAGTGAGTCAGTGGCTAAGGTGGGATTTGAACCGGGGACCTCCTGGTTACAAGCCCTTTTCTTTAACCACTGGACCACACAGCCTCCAATGTAGCACTATTCTGACTCTAGTCAATTCTATTCTAACTATGGTCATTTAGCTCAATGGTGACTCTGGTCATGTAGCTCAATGGTGACTCTGGTCATGTAGCTCAATGGTGACTCTGGTCATGTAGCTCAATGGTGACTCTGGTCATGTAGCTCAATTTTGACTATGGTCAGTGCGGCAGTGTGGAGTAGTGGTTAGGTCTCGGGACTCTTGACTAGAAGGTCGTGGGTTCAATCCCAGGTGGGGGACATTGCTGCTGTACCCTTGAGCAAGGTACTTTACCTAGATTGCTCCAGTAACAATCCAACTGTATAAATGGGTAATTGTATGTAGAAAAATAATATAATTGTATGTAAAAATAATGTGATATCTTGTAACAATTGTAAGTCGTCCTGGATAAGGGTGTCTGCTAAGAAATACAGTGGCTCTCAAAAGTATTCACCCCCCTTGGACTTTTCCACATTTCATTGTGTTACAACATGGAATCAAAATGGATTTAATTGGGAGTTTTTGCCACTGATCAACACAAGAAAAGTCCATAATGTCAAAGTGAAAAATAAAATCTACAACTTGTTCTAAATTAATTACAAATATAAAACAGAAAATAATTGATTGCATAAGTATTCACCCCCTTTGCTATGACACACCTAAATAAGCTCTGGTGCAACCAATTGTCTTTAGAAGTCACATAATTAGTTGAATGGAGTCCACCTGTGTGCAATTAAGGTGTTTCACATGATTTCAGGTTAAATACACCTGTCTCTGGGAGGTCCCACAGTTGGTTAGTACATTTCCTAACAAAAACTACATCATGAAGGTGAAGGAACATTCAAAGCAAATCCGGAATAAGGTTCTTCAAAAGCACCAATCAGGGGTAGGATATAAGAACATTTCCAAGGCATTGAATATCCTCTCAGAGCACAGTAAAGTCCATTATTAAGAAATGGAGAGAATATGGCACAACTGTGAATCTGTCTAGAACAGGCCGTCCTCAAAAACGGAGTATCCGGGCGTATAGGGCACTAGTCAGGGAGGCCACCAAGAGGCCTATGGCAACTCTAAAGGAGTTACAGTGTTCCACGGCTGAGCTGGGAGACACTGTGCATATGGCAACAATAGCCCGGGTGCTTCACAAAACTGGCCTTTATGGGAGAGTGGCAAAAAGAAAGCCATTGTTGAAAAGAACTCGCATCAAATCTCGGCTAGAGTTTCCCAGAAGGCATGTGGGAGACTCTGAGACCAAGTGGAAGAAGATTCTATGGCCTGATGAGACCAGAATAGAGCTTTTTGGCCACAACGCTAAGCGCTATGTTTGGCGCAAGCCTAACACCGTACATCATCCTGAGAACACCATCCCTACCGTGAAGCATGGTGGTGGCAGCATCATGCTATGGGGATGCTTCTCTGCGTCAGGGCCTGGAAAGCTCGTGAAGATAGAGGGCAAAATGGATGCGGCAAAGTACAGAGAAATCCTGAAGGAAAACCTGCTGAAGTCTGCAAGAGACCTGGGACTTGGAGAAGATTCATCTTCCAGCAGGACAATGACCCCAAACATACAGCCAAAGGCACACTGGAGTGGCTTAAAAACAAAAAGGTCAATGTCCTGGAGTGGCCCAGTCAAAGCCCGGACCTCAATCCAATTGAGAATATGTGGAAAGAGTTGAAAATTGCTGTTCACCAAAGGTCCCCATCCAACTTGACGGAGCTTGAGCAATTTTGCAAAGAAGAATGGGCAAAAATAGCAGTGTCCAGATGTGCAAAGCTGGTAGAGACTTATCCAAATAGACTCATGGCTGTAATTGCTGCCAAAGGTGCCTCTACCAAATATTGACTCAAGGGGGTGAATACTTATGCAATCAATTATTTTCTGTTTTGTATTTGTAATTAATCTGTGGAGAAGATCTTCCCTGTTTTTCAACATTTACTTTTCAAAACGAACATTTGTCATTCAAAAGTCCAACAGCATAATGCAAGGAGAATGGCTAATTCATTAGGAACAGTCATGTTGAAGACAGTACCAGTTTCAAATGATTAAAAACTGGGAAACTGTTTGAGAAAAGAAATATATAAAATAGTTTATTTAAAAATATTTAATATATACACATTTTTTTAAGAAATACTGTTCCAATGGTCATTTCAAATGTGCTGCGAGTTTAAAATCGTCTGGAAATTAAACACTGATGCCTTTTTTAATTGTATTGTTTTTGAAAAAAGTTGAAAGGCTGGGAGAATCTTCTGTGGAGAAGATCTTCCCTCCCTTTCAACATTAATTCTCAAACTGAATGCAGTAGGGATTCAAGGAAATGCATGCACATGGATTAGGGAGTGGTTAACATGTAGAAAACAGAAAGTACTAAATAGAGGAGAAACCTCAAAATGTAGTGAGGTAGCCAGGGGTGTACCTCAGGGATCACTATTAGGTCCTCTGCTATTCCTAATCTACATTCATGATTTAGATTCTGGTATAGTAAGCAAGCTTGTTAAATTTGCAGACGACACAAAAATAGGAGTGGCGGCAAACACTGTTGTAGCAGCAAAGGTCATTCAAAATGATCTAGACAGCATTCAGAACTTGGCAGACACGTGGCAAATTACATTTTAATAGAGAAAAGTGTAACGTATTGCACACAGGCAATACAAATGGGCATTATAAATATCATATGGGAGATACTGAAATTGAAGAAGGGATCTATGAAAAAGACCTAGGAGTTTATGTTGACTCAGAAATGTCTTCATCGAGACAATGTGAGGAAGCAATAAAAAAGGCCAACAAGATGCTCGGATATATTGTGAGGTGTGTTGATTTTAAATCAAGGGAAGTAATGTTAAAACTTTACAATGCATTAGTAAGACCTCACCTAGAATACTGTGTTCAGTTCTGGTCACCTTGTTACAAAAAGGATATTGCTGCTCTAGAAAGAGTGCAAAGAAGATGGTTAATCTTCCCTCTGACATTCTCCATTGACAAATTGAGGGATGCGCACCAGGCCGCACACCCGCCGCTCCGGATTCGGGGATCTGAACCCGACTCTCTTTGGATCGGCCGGGGGGCGACGGAGGCAATCACCCCTCCCTTTCAGAACGGCATTCGCCTATCTCTTAGGACCGACTGACCCATGTTCAATCATTTTCTGTTTTGTATTTGTAATTAATTTAGAACAATTTGTAGATTTTATTTTTCACTTTGACATTATGGACTTTTTTTGTGTTGATCAGTGGCAAAAACTCCTAATGAAATCAA
>NW_026708177.1:30000-32500 GCF_902713425.1 Acipenser ruthenus | reverse complement strand
AACCGGGGACCTCCTGGTTACAAGCCCTTTTCTTTAACCACTGGACCACACAGCCTCCAATGTAGCACTATTCTGACTCTAGTCAATTCTATTCTAACTATGGTCATTTAGCTCAATGGTGACTCTGGTCATGTAGCTCAATGGTGACTCTGGTCATGTAGCTCAATGGTGACTCTGGTCATGTAGCTCAATGGTGACTCTGGTCATGTAGCTCAATTTTGACTATGGTCAGTGCGGCAGTGTGGAGTAGTGGTTAGGTCTCGGGACTCTTGACTAGAAGGTCGTGGGTTCAATCCCAGGTGGGGGACATTGCTGCTGTACCCTTGAGCAAGGTACTTTACCTAGATTGCTCCAGTAACAATCCAACTGTATAAATGGGTAATTGTATGTAGAAAAATAATATAATTGTATGTAAAAATAATGTGATATCTTGTAACAATTGTAAGTCGTCCTGGATAAGGGTGTCTGCTAAGAAATACAGTGGCTCTCAAAAGTATTCACCCCCCTTGGACTTTTCCACATTTCATTGTGTTACAACATGGAATCAAAATGGATTTAATTGGGAGTTTTTGCCACTGATCAACACAAGAAAAGTCCATAATGTCAAAGTGAAAAATAAAATCTACAACTTGTTCTAAATTAATTACAAATATAAAACAGAAAATAATTGATTGCATAAGTATTCACCCCCTTTGCTATGACACACCTAAATAAGCTCTGGTGCAACCAATTGTCTTTAGAAGTCACATAATTAGTTGAATGGAGTCCACCTGTGTGCAATTAAGGTGTTTCACATGATTTCAGGTTAAATACACCTGTCTCTGGGAGGTCCCACAGTTGGTTAGTACATTTCCTAACAAAAACTACATCATGAAGGTGAAGGAACATTCAAAGCAAATCCGGAATAAGGTTCTTCAAAAGCACCAATCAGGGGTAGGATATAAGAACATTTCCAAGGCATTGAATATCCTCTCAGAGCACAGTAAAGTCCATTATTAAGAAATGGAGAGAATATGGCACAACTGTGAATCTGTCTAGAACAGGCCGTCCTCAAAAACGGAGTATCCGGGCGTATAGGGCACTAGTCAGGGAGGCCACCAAGAGGCCTATGGCAACTCTAAAGGAGTTACAGTGTTCCACGGCTGAGCTGGGAGACACTGTGCATATGGCAACAATAGCCCGGGTGCTTCACAAAACTGGCCTTTATGGGAGAGTGGCAAAAAGAAAGCCATTGTTGAAAAGAACTCGCATCAAATCTCGGCTAGAGTTTCCCAGAAGGCATGTGGGAGACTCTGAGACCAAGTGGAAGAAGATTCTATGGCCTGATGAGACCAGAATAGAGCTTTTTGGCCACAACGCTAAGCGCTATGTTTGGCGCAAGCCTAACACCGTACATCATCCTGAGAACACCATCCCTACCGTGAAGCATGGTGGTGGCAGCATCATGCTATGGGGATGCTTCTCTGCGTCAGGGCCTGGAAAGCTCGTGAAGATAGAGGGCAAAATGGATGCGGCAAAGTACAGAGAAATCCTGAAGGAAAACCTGCTGAAGTCTGCAAGAGACCTGGGACTTGGAGAAGATTCATCTTCCAGCAGGACAATGACCCCAAACATACAGCCAAAGGCACACTGGAGTGGCTTAAAAACAAAAAGGTCAATGTCCTGGAGTGGCCCAGTCAAAGCCCGGACCTCAATCCAATTGAGAATATGTGGAAAGAGTTGAAAATTGCTGTTCACCAAAGGTCCCCATCCAACTTGACGGAGCTTGAGCAATTTTGCAAAGAAGAATGGGCAAAAATAGCAGTGTCCAGATGTGCAAAGCTGGTAGAGACTTATCCAAATAGACTCATGGCTGTAATTGCTGCCAAAGGTGCCTCTACCAAATATTGACTCAAGGGGGTGAATACTTATGCAATCAATTATTTTCTGTTTTGTATTTGTAATTAATCTGTGGAGAAGATCTTCCCTGTTTTTCAACATTTACTTTTCAAAACGAACATTTGTCATTCAAAAGTCCAACAGCATAATGCAAGGAGAATGGCTAATTCATTAGGAACAGTCATGTTGAAGACAGTACCAGTTTCAAATGATTAAAAACTGGGAAACTGTTTGAGAAAAGAAATATATAAAATAGTTTATTTAAAAATATTTAATATATACACATTTTTTTAAGAAATACTGTTCCAATGGTCATTTCAAATGTGCTGCGAGTTTAAAATCGTCTGGAAATTAAACACTGATGCCTTTTTTAATTGTATTGTTTTTGAAAAAAGTTGAAAGGCTGGGAGAATCTTCTGTGGAGAAGATCTTCCCTCCCTTTCAACATTAATTCTCAAACTGAATGCAGTAGGGATTCAAGGAAATGCATGCACATGGATTAGGGAGTGGTTAACATGTAGAAAACAGAAAGTACTAAATAGAGGAGAAACCTCAAAATGTAGTGAGGTAGCCAGGGGTGTACCTCAGGGATCACTATTAGGTCCTCTGCTATTCCTAATCT
>NW_026708177.1:17500-20000 GCF_902713425.1 Acipenser ruthenus | reverse complement strand
CACAACGGGACTTAGTCTCTAGCAGCAAAAACATGGAGGTCACCAAGGACACAAACGGCACACTGCTGCTGAAAACAGAGCCTCCAAACCCCGCGAGGGCAACAGGCTTCAAGTGCACTGAAAGTCAGCGACACAAATGGCACACTGTTGCCCAAAACAGAGCCTCCAAACCCCGTGAAGGCAAGAGACTTAAAGTGCATTAAAAATAAAAAAATGTAAGGGACCCACACTGCCTACTCAAGCCCAAAACAGAGCCTCCAGCCCGGCCTGATCTGGCGCCAGGCGCGGGAGGGCAGCATACTTCCATCAGCATGGAAGTCCAGGACTGTAAGGGGACCCACCGCCTCCCCAAGCCGAAAACAGAGCCTCCAGCCCGACCTGATCTGGCGCCAGGCACGGGAGGGCAACAGACAGACTTCCAGGGAAGTGGAAGCTGCCAGGGGTGAATGGGAACTCTGCCCGGGGTGCAGAGCCTCCCACATGGCTTGACTTATTATTTTTACTTAAATATTTTTTTGATCAAAAGACCATGCCCTTAGTAATATGCACTTACCCCCCCAGTGTATCTGTTATCTAATAGCATTATGAGAGCAAGTCACTACTTCATGCCGACCTCCTGGAACTGCCGCTCGGCCACCCAGACCCACTTTGTCCACTAAGGTTTTTTGTGGCTATGGTAATGTATTATTATTATGTGTTTATTTAGCAGACACCTTTATCCAAGTCGACTTACAGAGACTAGGGTGTGTGAACTTTGCATCAGCTGCAGAGTCACTTACAATTACATCTCACCCAAAAGACGGAGCACAAGGAGGTTAAGTGACTTGCTCAGGGTCACACAGTGAGTCAGTGGCTAAGGTGGGATTTGAACCGGGGACCTCCTGGTTACAAGCCCTTTTCTTTAACCACTGGACCACACAGCCTCCAATGTAGCACTATTCTGACTCTAGTCAATTCTATTCTAACTATGGTCATTTAGCTCAATGGTGACTCTGGTCATGTAGCTCAATGGTGACTCTGGTCATGTAGCTCAATGGTGACTCTGGTCATGTAGCTCAATGGTGACTCTGGTCATGTAGCTCAATTTTGACTATGGTCAGTGCGGCAGTGTGGAGTAGTGGTTAGGTCTCGGGACTCTTGACTAGAAGGTCGTGGGTTCAATCCCAGGTGGGGGACATTGCTGCTGTACCCTTGAGCAAGGTACTTTACCTAGATTGCTCCAGTAACAATCCAACTGTATAAATGGGTAATTGTATGTAGAAAAATAATATAATTGTATGTAAAAATAATGTGATATCTTGTAACAATTGTAAGTCGTCCTGGATAAGGGTGTCTGCTAAGAAATACAGTGGCTCTCAAAAGTATTCACCCCCCTTGGACTTTTCCACATTTCATTGTGTTACAACATGGAATCAAAATGGATTTAATTGGGAGTTTTTGCCACTGATCAACACAAGAAAAGTCCATAATGTCAAAGTGAAAAATAAAATCTACAACTTGTTCTAAATTAATTACAAATATAAAACAGAAAATAATTGATTGCATAAGTATTCACCCCCTTTGCTATGACACACCTAAATAAGCTCTGGTGCAACCAATTGTCTTTAGAAGTCACATAATTAGTTGAATGGAGTCCACCTGTGTGCAATTAAGGTGTTTCACATGATTTCAGGTTAAATACACCTGTCTCTGGGAGGGTCCCACAGTTGGTTAGTACATTTCCTAACAAAAACTACATCATGAAGGTGAAGGAACATTCAAAGCAAATCCGGAATAAGGTTCTTCAAAAGCACCAATCAGGGGTAGGATATAAGAACATTTCCAAGGCATTGAATATCCTCTCAGAGCACAGTAAAGTCCATTATTAAGAAATGGAGAGAATATGGCACAACTGTGAATCTGTCTAGAACAGGCCGTCCTCAAAAACGGAGTATCCGGGCGTATAGGGCACTAGTCAGGGAGGCCACCAAGAGGCCTATGGCAACTCTAAAGGAGTTACAGTGTTCCACGGCTGAGCTGGGAGACACTGTGCATATGGCAACAATAGCCCGGTGCTTCACAAAACTGGCCTTTATGGGAGAGTGGCAAAAAGAAAGCCATTGTTGAAAAGAACTCGCATCAAATCTCGGCTAGAGTTTCCCAGAAGGCATGTGGGAGACTCTGAGACCAAGTGGAAGAAGATTCTATGGCCTGATGAGACCAGAATAGAGCTTTTTGGCCACAACGCTAAGCGCTATGTTTGGCGCAAGCCTAACACCGTACATCATCCTGAGAACACCATCCCTACCGTGAAGCATGGTGGTGGCAGCATCATGCTATGGGGATGCTTCTCTGCGTCAGGGCCTGGAAAGCTCGTGAAGATAGAGGGCAAAATGGATGCGGCAAAGTACAGAGAAATCCTGAAGGAAAACCTGCTGAAGTCTGCAAGAGACCTGGGACTTGGAGAAGATTCATCTTCCAGCAGGACAATGACCCCAAACATACAGCCAAAGGCACACTG
>NW_026708177.1:2500-7500 GCF_902713425.1 Acipenser ruthenus | reverse complement strand
GCAGCCCCCCTCTCCCGGTGGGAAGGAAGGGCCGCCTCTCTCAAAGTCGTCAGCCATCTGGAGGGGAGGAACCGCCGTGCCTGAACACCGGTGCAAGACCGGCCCGCAGGGGCCCTCCCTAGTTGGGCTGAAGAAGCCAAAGGGTGAGTGGAACTGGAGAGAGAGATGGTCCCGCGACCCGACTCGCCTCCTTGCCCTCGCCCTAGTCCACAGTAGGGCGGTCGGACAGGGTTTTAGAACAACAAAAAACAAAACCACACCGAGACTTGTCCAGGACTTTTTCTTGGAAAGTGTGAGCTCTGGTTCAAGTGCGGAGCCTCCCACAGCATGGACCCGACAGGAGGAGTCATCCCGGCCATCTTCCCCTGCCCAGCACAAAGCCTCCAAGCCTGGCTTCAACTGATCACTCACAAGCATTTTTCTGACACCTCCGTCCTGACTTAGAAATATTTTTTGTTCTAAAAACCCTGTCGACGGAAATCTCCGCGGGTCCCCCGTTGTATCTCAGACATGGAGTCTTTATGGGCAACGGGGCCGAAGTCACACTGCCAAGGAGTCGCTGCCACCCCGCAGGACATTTCAATCTCGGCCGTTTACAGACTTCCATAAACTGCCCTGCTATGGTCATGGTCATGTCATGTTAAAGATAGGCGACATGACTATGTCTTTTTCAACTCTTAGTTTCTGGCGGAGCCAAAAAAGTCCGGACTATGGTCATCTAATGTTAAAGATAGGATTTTTTTTTTTAAAGTGCTCGGCCAATGACCATGTCCACCAAAAGGCTCGCATTGAAGGTAGACACGACCATGTCCACAACGGGACTTAGTCTCTAGCAGCAAAAACATGGAGGTCACCAAGGACACAAACGGCACACTGCTGCTGAAAACAGAGCCTCCAAACCCCGCGAGGGCAACAGGCTTCAAGTGCACTGAAAGTCAGCGACACAAATGGCACACTGTTGCCCAAAACAGAGCCTCCAAACCCCGTGAAGGCAAGAGACTTAAAGTGCATTAAAAATAAAAAAATGTAAGGGACCCACACTGCCTACTCAAGCCCAAAACAGAGCCTCCAGCCCGGCCTGATCTGGCGCCAGGCGCGGGAGGGCAGCATACTTCCATCAGCATGGAAGTCCCAGGACTGTAAGGGGACCCACCGCCTCCCCAAGCCGAAAACAGAGCCTCCAGCCCGACCTGATCTGGCGCCAGGCACGGGAGGGCAACAGACAGACTTCCAGGGAAGTGGAAGCTGCCAGGGGTGAATGGGAACTCTGCCCGGGGTGCAGAGCCTCCCACATGGCTTGACTTATTATTTTTACTTAAATATTTTTTTGATCAAAAGACCATGCCCTTAGTAATATGCACTTACCCCCCCAGTGTATCTGTTATCTAATAGCATTATGAGAGCAAGTCACTACTTCATGCCGACCTCCTGGAACTGCCGCTCGGCCACCCAGACCCACTTTGTCCACTAAGGTTTTTTGTGGCTATGGTAATGTATTATTATTATGTGTTTATTTAGCAGACACCTTTATCCAAGTCGACTTACAGAGACTAGGGTGTGTGAACTTTGCATCAGCTGCAGAGTCACTTACAATTACATCTCACCCAAAAGACGGAGCACAAGGAGGTTAAGTGACTTGCTCAGGGTCACACAGTGAGTCAGTGGCTAGGTGGGATTTGAACCGGGGACCTCCTGGTTACAAGCCCTTTTCTTTAACCACTGGACCACACAGCCTCCAATGTAGCACTATTCTGACTCTAGTCAATTCTATTCTAACTATGGTCATTTAGCTCAATGGTGACTCTGGTCATGTAGCTCAATGGTGACTCTGGTCATGTAGCTCAATGGTGACTCTGGTCATGTAGCTCAATGGTGACTCTGGTCATGTAGCTCAATTTTGACTATGGTCAGTGCGGCAGTGTGGAGTAGTGGTTAGGTCTCGGGACTCTTGACTAGAAGGTCGTGGGTTCAATCCCAGGTGGGGGGACATTGCTGCTGTACCCTTGAGCAAGGTACTTTACCTAGATTGCTCCAGTAACAATCCAACTGTATAAATGGGTAATTGTATGTAGAAAAATAATATAATTGTATGTAAAAATAATGTGATATCTTGTAACAATTGTAAGTCGTCCTGGATAAGGGTGTCTGCTAAGAAATACAGTGGCTCTCAAAAGTATTCACCCCCCTTGGACTTTTCCACATTTCATTGTGTTACAACATGGAATCAAAATGGATTTAATTGGGAGTTTTTGCCACTGATCAACACAAGAAAAGTCCATAATGTCAAAGTGAAAAATAAAATCTACAACTTGTTCTAAATTAATTACAAATATAAAACAGAAAATAATTGATTGCATAAGTATTCACCCCCTTTGCTATGACACACCTAAATAAGCTCTGGTGCAACCAATTGTCTTTAGAAGTCACATAATTAGTTGAATGGAGTCCACCTGTGTGCAATTAAGGTGTTTCACATGATTTCAGGTTAAATACACCTGTCTCTGGGAGGTCCCACAGTTGGTTAGTACATTTCCTAACAAAAACTACATCATGAAGGTGAAGGAACATTCAAAGCAAATCCGGAATAAGGTTCTTCAAAAGCACCAATCAGGGGTAGGATATAAGAACATTTCCAAGGCATTGAATATCCTCTCAGAGCACAGTAAAGTCCATTATTAAGAAATGGAGAGAATATGGCACAACTGTGAATCTGTCTAGAACAGGCCGTCCTCAAAAACGGAGTATCCGGGCGTATAGGGCACTAGTCAGGGAGGCCACCAAGAGGCCTATGGCAACTCTAAAGGAGTTACAGTGTTCCACGGCTGAGCTGGGAGACACTGTGCATATGGCAACAATAGCCCGGGTGCTTCACAAAACTGGCCTTTATGGGAGAGTGGCAAAAAGAAAGCCATTGTTGAAAAGAACTCGCATCAAATCTCGGCTAGAGTTTCCCAGAAGGCATGTGGGAGACTCTGAGACCAAGTGGAAGAAGATTCTATGGCCTGATGAGACCAGAATAGAGCTTTTTGGCCACAACGCTAAGCGCTATGTTTGGCGCAAGCCTAACACCGTACATCATCCTGAGAACACCATCCCTACCGTGAAGCATGGTGGTGGCAGCATCATGCTATGGGGATGCTTCTCTGCGTCAGGGCCTGGAAAGCTCGTGAAGATAGAGGGCAAAATGGATGCGGCAAAGTACAGAGAAATCCTGAAGGAAAACCTGCTGAAGTCTGCAAGAGACCTGGGACTTGGAGAAGATTCATCTTCCAGCAGGACAATGACCCCAAACATACAGCCAAAGGCACACTGGAGTGGCTTAAAAACAAAAAGGTCAATGTCCTGGAGTGGCCCAGTCAAAGCCCGGACCTCAATCCAATTGAGAATATGTGGAAAGAGTTGAAAATTGCTGTTCACCAAAGGTCCCCATCCAACTTGACGGAGCTTGAGCAATTTTGCAAAGAAGAATGGGCAAAAATAGCAGTGTCCAGATGTGCAAAGCTGGTAGAGACTTATCCAAATAGACTCATGGCTGTAATTGCTGCCAAAGGTGCCTCTACCAAATATTGACTCAAGGGGTGAATACTTATGCAATCAATTATTTTCTGTTTTGTATTTGTAATTAATCTGTGGAGAAGATCTTCCCTGTTTTTCAACATTTACTTTTCAAAACGAACATTTGTCATTCAAAAGTCCAACAGCATAATGCAAGGAGAATGGCTAATTCATTAGGAACAGTCATGTTGAAGACAGTACCAGTTTCAAATGATTAAAAACTGGGAAACTGTTTGAGAAAAGAAATATATAAAATAGTTTATTTAAAAATATTTAATATATACACATTTTTTTAAGAAATACTGTTCCAATGGTCATTTCAAATGTGCTGCGAGTTTAAAATCGTCTGGAAATTAAACACTGATGCCTTTTTTAATTGTATTGTTTTTGAAAAAAGTTGAAAGGCTGGGAGAATCTTCTGTGGAGAAGATCTTCCCTCCCTTTCAACATTAATTCTCAAACTGAATGCAGTAGGGATTCAAGGAAATGCATGCACATGGATTAGGGAGTGGTTAACATGTAGAAAACAGAAAGTACTAAATAGAGGAGAAACCTCAAAATGTAGTGAGGTAGCCAGGGGTGTACCTCAGGGATCACTATTAGGTCCTCTGCTATTCCTAATCTACATTCATGATTTAGATTCTGGTATAGTAAGCAAGCTTGTTAAATTTGCAGACGACACAAAAATAGGAGTGGCGGCAAACACTGTTGTAGCAGCAAAGGTCATTCAAAATGATCTAGACAGCATTCAGAACTTGGCAGACACGTGGCAAATTACATTTTAATAGAGAAAAGTGTAACGTATTGCACACAGGCAATACAAATGGGCATTATAAATATCATATGGGAGATACTGAAATTGAAGAAGGGATCTATGAAAAAGACCTAGGAGTTTATGTTGACTCAGAAATGTCTTCATCGAGACAATGTGAGGAAGCAATAAAAAAGGCCAACAAGATGCTCGGATATATTGTGAGGTGTGTTGATTTTAAATCAAGGGAAGTAATGTTAAAACTTTACAATGCATTAGTAAGACCTCACCTAGAATACTGTGTTCAGTTCTGGTCACCTTGTTACAAAAAGGATATTGCTGCTCTAGAAAGAGTGCAAAGAAGATGGTTAATCTTCCCTCTGACATTCTCCATTGACAAATTGAGGGATGCGCACCAGGCCGCACACCCGCCGCTCCGGATTCGGGGATCTGAACCCGACTCTCTTTGGATCGGCCGGGGGGCGACGGAGGCAATCACCCCTCCCTTTCAGAACGGCATTCGCCTATCTCTTAGGACCGACTGACCATGTTCAATCATTTTCTGTTTTGTATTTGTAATTAATTTAGAACAATTTGTAGATTTTATTTTTCACTTTGACATTATGGACTTTTTTTGTGTTGATCAGTGGCAAAAACTCCTAATGAAATCAATTTTGAATTCCATGTTGTAACA